>NW_027018134.1:0-71183 GCF_032854445.1 Liolophura sinensis | reverse complement strand
TTACCAGCAGCACTGGAACAGTTTTTCCACTCTTGCATTTTGTCTGGTCTTTTTGTTAATTGAAATCGGATACACTGTACTATGCACAATCGCGACTGGTCGTTTACTATAATTCAACTTTTAACTATACGTTATGTGCCCTTCGTAGCCCAGAAGACGTCAAATCTTTGGGCTAAGCCCATTTAACTCATCCAGCAATTGTCTTACTTTTAAGTCCAAGACAATGTCAATGTCTTTATCTACGTGTAGAAAAACCACACCATTTGTACATAAAAAACACAAGGTACTAGATACAGTCTGCTGTAAAAAGTACAACTGATCACTGACCCACATCAATAAGGTTCTAAAAGATGCGGATTGGCCCAGGCATCGGCAGCTGTTTAGAAAATTGCAAATTTCCCTGGTTTCCATGGAGTAAGAGCCGTTGCTGGGCACGTGACTATGACATCAATGATCATTCAATTGTCGCTACAGCCAAAAGTAATTAGTCGGAGAGCAACGCGGTTTGCACCATTCGATTTCTCGTCACAAAATACGTCGGATTAGCCTCTTACCAGCAGCACTGGAACAGTTTTTCCACTTTTGCATTTTTGCCTGGTCTTTTTGTTAATTGAAATCGGATACACTGTACTATGCACAATCGCGACTGGTCGTTACTATATTCAACTTTTAACTATACGTTATGTGCCCTTCGGTAGCCCAGAAGACGTCAAATCTTTGGGCTAAGGCCCATTTAACTCACCCAGCAATTGTCTTTACTTTTAAGTCCAAGACAATCTCAATGTCTTTATCTACGTGTAGAAAAAACCACACAATTCGTACACAAAAAACATAATGTACTAGATACAGTCTGCTGTAAAAAGTACAACTGATCACTGAACCACATTTATAAGGTTCTAATAGATGCGGAATTGGCCAGGCATCGGCAGCTGTTAAAAAACTGCATATTTCCCTGGTTTCCATGGAGTAAGAGCCGTTGCTGGGCACGTGACTATGACATCAATGATCATTCAATTGTCGCTATAGCCAAAAGTATTGTCGGAGAGCAATGCGGTTTGCACCATTCGATTTCTCGTCACAAAATACGTCGGATTAGCCTCTTACCAGCAGCACTGGAACAGTTTTTCACTTTTGCATTTTTGTCTGGTCTTTTTGTTAATTGAAATCGGATACACTGTACTATGCACAATCGCGACTGGTCGTTACTATATTCAACTTTTAACTATACGTTATGTGCCCCTTCGGTAGCCCAGAAGACGTCAAATCTTTGGGCTAAGCCCATTTAACTCATCCAGCAATTGTCTTACTTTTCAGTCAAGACAATCTCAATGTCTTTATCTACGTGTAGAAAAACCACACCATTTGTACATAAAAAACACAAGGTACTAGATACAGTCTGCTGTAAAAGTACAACTGATCACTGACCCACATCAATAAGGTTCTAAAAGATGCGGGAATTGGGGCCAGGCAATCGGCAGCTGTTTAGAAAATTGCAAATTTCCCTGGTTTCCATGGAGTAAGAGCCGTTGCTGGGCACGTGACTAATGACATCAATGATCATTCAATTGTCGCTACAGCAAAAGTATTAGTCGGAGAGCAACGCGGTTTGCACCATTCGATTTCTCGTCACAAAATACGTCGGATTAGCCTCTTACCAGCAGCACTGAACAGTTTTTCCACTTTTGCATTTTTGCCTGGTCTTTTTGTTAATTGAAATCGGATACACTGTACTATGCACAATCGCGACTGGTCGTTACTATATTCAACTTTTAACTATACGTTATGTGCCCTTCGGTAGCCCAGAAAGACGTCAAATCTTTGGGCTAAGCCCATTTAACTCATCAGCAATTGTCTTACTTTTAAAGTCCAAGACAATCTCAATGTCTTTATCTACGTGTAGAAAAAACCACACCATTCGTACATAAAAAAAAACAATGTACTAGATACAGTCTGCTGTAAATAGTACAACTGATCACTGAACCACATCTATAAGGTTCTAATAGATGCGGAATTGGGCCAGGCATCGGCAGCTGTTTAAAAAATTGCAAATTTCCCTGGTTTCCATGGAGTAAGAGCCGTTGCTGGGCACGTGACTATGACATCAATGATCATCAATTGTCGCTACAGCCAAAAGTATTGGTCGGAGAGCAACGCGGTTTGCACCATTCGATTTCTCGTGACAAAATACGTCGGATTAGCCTCTTACCAGCAGCAGTGGAACAGTTTTTCCACTTTTGCATTTTTGCCTGGTCTTTTTGTTAATTGAAATCGGATACACTGTACTATGCACAATCGCGACTGGTCGTTACTATATTCAAACTTTTAACTATACGTTATGTGCCCTTCGGTAGCCCAGAAGACGTCAAATCTTTGGCTAAGCCCATTTAACTCACCCAGCAATTGTCTTACTTCTAAGTCCAAGACAATCTCAATGTCTTTACCTACGTGTAGAAAACCCACACCATTCGTACATAAAAAAACACAATGTACTAGATACAGTCTGCTGTAAAAGTACAACTGATCACTGAACCACATCTATAAGGTTCTAATAGATGCGGAATTGGGCCAGGCATCGGCAGCTGTTAAAAATTTTCAAATTTCCCTGGTTTCCATGGAGTAAGAGCCGTTGCTGGCACGTGACTATGACATCAATGATCATTCAATTGTCGCTACAGCCAAAAGTATTGGTCGGAGAGCAACGCGGTTTGCACCATTCGATTTCTCGTGACAAAATACGTCGGATTAGCCTCTTACCAGTAGCACTGGAACAGTTTTTTTCCACTTTTGCATTTTTGCCTGGTCTTTTTGTTAATTGAAATCGGATACACTGTACTATGCACAATCGCGACTGGTCGTTACTATATTCAACTTTAACTATACGTTATGTGCCCTTCGGTAGCCCAGAAGACGTCAAATCTTTGGGCTAAGCCATTTAACTCACCCAGCAATTGTCTTACTTTTAAGTCCAAGACAATCTCAATGTCTTTATCTACGTGTAGAAAAACCACACCATTTGTACATAAAAAACACAATGTACTAGATACAGTCTGCTGTAAAAAGTACAACTGATCACTGACCCACATCAATAAGGTTCTAAAAGATGCGGAATTGGCCAAGGCATCGGCAGCTGTTTAGAAAATTCAAATTTCCCTGGTTTCCCATGGAGTAAGAGCCGTTGCTGGGCACGTGACTATGACATCATTGATCATTCAATTGTCGCTACAGCCAAAAGTATTGGTCGGAGAGCAACGCGGTTTGCACCATTCGATTTTCGTGACAAAATACGTCGGATTAGCCTCTTACCAGTAGCACTGGAACAGTTTTTCCCACTTTTGCATTTTTGCCTGGTGTTTTTGTTAATTGAAATCGGATACACTGTACTATGCACAATCGCGACTGGTCGTTTACTATATTCAACTTTTAACTATACGTTATGTGCCCTTCGGTAGCCCAGAAGACGTCAAATCTTTGGGCTAAGCCATTTAACTCACCCAGCAATTGTCTTACTTTTAAGTCCAAGACAATCTCAATGTCTTTATCTACGTGTAGAAAAAACCATACCATTCGTACATAAAAAACACAATGTACTAGATACTGTCTGCTGTAAAAAGTACAACTGATCACTGAACCACATTTATAAGGTTCTAATAGATGCCGGAATTGGCCAGGCATCGGCAGCTGTTAAAAAACTGCATATTTCCCTGTTTCCATGGAGTAAGAGCCGTTGCTGGGCACGTGACTATGACATCAATGATCATTCAATTGTCGCTACAGCCAAAAGTATTGGTCGGAGAGCAATGCGGTTTGCACCATTTCGATTTCTCGTCACAAAATACGTCGGATTAGCCTCTTACCAGCAGCACTGGAAACAGTTTTTCCACTCTTGCATTTTTGTCTGGTCTTTTTGTTAATTGAAATCGGATACACTGTACTATGCACAATCGCGACTTGGTCGTTACTATATTCAACTTTTAACTATACGTTATGTGCCCTTCGGTAGCCCAGAAGACGTCAAATCTTTGGGCTAAGCCCATTTAACTCATCCAGCAATTGTCTTACTTTTCAGTCCAAGACAATCTCAATGTCTTTATCTACGTGTAGAAAAAACCACACCATTTGTACATAAAAAACACAAGGTACTAGATACAGTCTGCTGTAAAAAGTACAACTGATCACTGACCCACATCAATAAGGTTCTAAAAGATGCGGAATTGGCACAGGCATCGGCAGGCTGTTTAGAAAATTGCAAAATTTCCCTGGTTTCCATGGAGTAAGAGCCGTTGCTGGGCACGTGACTATGAACATCATGATCATTCAATTGTCGCTACAGCCAAAAGTATTAGTCGGAGAGCAACGCGGTTTGCACCATTCCGATTTCTCGTCACAAAATACGTCGGATTAGCCTCTTACCAGCAGCACTGGAACAGTTTTTCCACTTTTGCATTTTTGCCTGGTCCTTTTTGTTAATTGAAATCGGATACACTGTACTATGCACAATCGCGACTGGTCGTTACTATATTCAACTTTTAACTATACGTTATGTGCCCTTCGGTAGCCCAGAAGACGTCAAATCTTTGGGCTAAGCCCATTTAACTCACCCAGCAATTGTCTTACTTTTAAGTCCAAGACAATCTCAATGTCTTTATCTACGTGTAGAAAAACCACACCATTCGTACATAAAAAACACAATGTACTAGATACAGTCTGCTGTAAAAAGTACAACTGATCACTGAACCACATTTATAAGGTTCTAATAGATGCGGAATTGGGCCAGGCATCGGCAGCTGTTAAAAAACTGGCATATTTCCCTGGTTTCCATGGAGTAAGAGCCGTTGCTGGGCACGTGACTATGACATCAATGATCCATTCAATTGTCGCGACAGCCAAAAGTATTGGTCGGAGAGCAATGCGGTTTTGCACCATTCGAATTTCTAGTCACAAAATACGTCGGATTAGCCTCTTACCAGCAGCACTGGAACAGTTTTTCCACTTTTGCATTTTTGTCTGGTCTTTTTGTTAATTGAAATCGGATACACTGTACTATGCACAATCGCGACTGGTCGTTACTATATTCAACTTTTAACTATACGTTATGTGCCCTTCGGTAGCCCAGAAGACGTCAAATCTTTGGGCTAAGCCCATTTACTCATCCAGCAATTGTCTTACTTTCAGTCCAAGACAATCTCATGTCTTTATCTACGTGTAGAAAAACCACACCATTTGTACATAAAAAACACAAGGTACTAGATACAGTCTGCTGTAAAAAGTACAACTGATCACTGACCCACATCAATAAGGTTCTAAAAGATGCGGAATTGGCACAGGCATCGGCAGCTGTTTAGAAATTGCAAATTTCCCTGGTTCCATGGAGTAAGAGCCGTTGCTGGGCACGTGACTATGACATCAATGATCATTCAATTGTCGCTACAGCCAAAAGTATTAGTCGGAGAGCAACGCGGTTTGCACCATTCGATTTCTCGTCACAAAATACGTCGGATTAGCCTCTTACCAGCAGCACTGGAACAGTTTTTCCACTTTTGCATTTTTGCCTGGTCTTTTTGTTAATTGAAATCGGATACACTGTACTATGCACAATCGCGACTGTCGTTACTATATTCAACTTTTAACTATACGTTATGTGCCCTTCGGTAGCCCAGAAGACGTCAAATCTTTGGGCTAAGCCCATTTTAACTCATCCAGCAATTGTCTTACATTTTAAGTCCAAGACAATCTCAATGTCTTTATCTACGTGTAGAAAAAACCACACCATTCGTACATAAAAAACACAAGGTACTAGATACAGTCTGCTGTAAAAAGTACAACTGATCACTGACCCACATCAATAGGTTCTAAAAGATGCGGAATTGGCACAGGCATCGGCAGCTGTTTAGAAAATTGCAAATTTCCCTGGTTTCCATGGAGTAAGAGCCCGTTGCTGGGCACGTGACTATTGACATCAATGATCATTCAATTGTCGCTACAGCCAAAAGTATTAGTCGGAGAGCAACGCGTTTGCACCATTCGATTTCTCGTCACAAAATACGTCGGATTAGCCTCTTACCAGCAGCACTGGAACAGTTTTTCCACTTTTGCATTTTTGCCTGGTCTTTTTGTTAATTGAAATCGGATACACTGTACTATGCACAATCGCGACTGGTCGTTACTATATTCAACTTTTAACTATACGTTATGTGCCCTTCGGTAGCCCAGAAGACGTCAAATCTTTGGGCTAAGCCATTTAACTCACCCAGCAATTGTCTTACTTTTAAGTCCAAGACAATCTCAATGTCTTTATCTACGTGTAGAAAAACCACACCATTCGTACATAAAAAACACAATGTACTAGATACAGTCTGCTGTAAAAAGTACAACTGATCACTGAACCACATTTATAAGGTTCTAATAGATGCGGAATTGGGCCAGGCATCGGCAGCTGTTAAAAAACTGCATATTTCCCTGGTTTCATGGAGTAAGAGCCGTTGCTGGGCACGTGACTATGACATCAATGATCATTCAATTGTCGCGACAGCCAAAAGTATTGGTCGGAGAGCAATGCGGTTTGCACCATTCGATTTCTAGTCACAAAATACGTCGGATTAGCCTCTTACCAGCAGCACTGGAACAGTTTTTCCACTTTTGCATTTTTGTCTGGTCTTTTTGTTAATTGAAATCGGATACACTGTACTATGCACAATCGCGACTGGTCGTTACTATATTCAACTTTTAAACTATACGTTATGTGCCCTTCGGTAGCCCAGAAGACGTCAAATCTTTGGGCTAAGCCCATTTAACTCATCCAGCAATTGTCTTACTTTTCAGTCCAAGACAATCTCAATGTCTTTATCTACGTGTAGAAAAACCACACCATTTGTACATAAAAAACACAAGGTACTAGATACAGTCTGCTGTAAAAAGTACAACTGATCACTGACCCACATCAATAAGGTTCTAAAAGATGCGGAATTGGCACAGGCATCGGCAGCTGTTTAGAAAATTGCAAATTTCCCTGGTTTCCATGGAGTAAGAGCCGTTGCTGGGCACGTGACTATGACATCAATGATCATTCAATTGTCGCTACAGCCAAAAGTATTAGTCGGAGAGCAACGCGGTTTGCACCATTCGATTTCTCGTCACAAAATACGTCGGATTAGCCTCTTACCAGCAGCACTGGAACAGTTTTTCCACTTTTGCATTTTTGCCTGGTCTTTTTGTTAATTGAAATCGGATACACTGTACTATGCACAATCGCGACTGGTCGTTACTATATTCAACTTTTAACTATACGTTATGTGCCCTTCGGTAGCCCAGAAGACGTCAAATCTTTGGGCTAAGCCCATTTAACTCATCCAGCAATTGTCTTACTTTTAAGTCCAAGACAATCTCAATGTCTTTATCTACGTGTAGAAAAACCACACCATTCGTACATAAAAAAACAATGTACTAGATACAGTCTGCTGTAAAAAGTACAACTGATCACTGAACCACATCTATAAGGTTCTAATAGATGCGGAATTGGGCCAGGCATCGGCAGCTGTTTAAAAAATTGCAAATTTCCCTGGTTTCCATGGAGTAAGAGCCGTTGCTGGGCACGTGACTATGACATCAATGATCATTCAATTGTCGCTACAGCCAAAAGTATTGGTCGGAGAGCAACGCGGTTTGCACCATTCGATTTCTCGTGACAAAATACGTCGGATTAGCCTCTTACCAGCAGCACTGGAACAGTTTTTCCACTTTTGCATTTTTGCCTGGTCTTTTTGTTAATTGAAATCGGATACACTGTACTATGCACAATCGCGACTGGTCGTTACTATATTCAACTTTTAACTATACGTTATGTGCCCTTCGGTAGCCCAGAAGACGTCAAATCTTTGGGCTAAGCCCATTTAACTCACCCAGCAATTGTCTTACTTCTAAGTCCAAGACAATCTCAATGTCTTTATCTACGTGTAGAAAAACCACACCATTCGTACATAAAAAACACAATGTACTAGATACAGTCTGCTGTAAAAAGTACAACTGATCACTGAACCACATCTATAAGGTTCTAATAGATGCGGAATTGGGCCAGGCATCGGCAGCTGTTAAAAAATTTCAAATTTCCCTGGTTTCCATGGAGTAAGAGCCGTTGCTGGGCACGTGACTATGACATCAATGATCATTCAATTGTCGCTACAGCCAAAAGTATTGGTCGGAGAGCAACGCGGTTTGCACCATTCGATTTCTCGTGACAAAATACGTCGGATTAGCCTCTTACCAGTAGCACTGGAACAGTTTTTCCACTTTTGCATTTTTGCCTGGTGTTTTTGTTAATTGAAATCGGATACACTGTACTATGCACAATCGCGACTGGTCGTTACTATATTCAACTTTTAACTATACGTTATGTGCCCTTCGGTAGCCCAGAAGACGTCAAATCTTTGGGCTAAGCCCATTTAACTCACCCAGCAATTGTCTTACTTTTAAGTCCAAGACAATCTCAATGTCTTTATCTACGTGTAGAAAAACCACACCATTTGTACATAAAAAACACAATATACTAGATACAGTCTGCTGTAAAAAGTACAACTGATCACTGACCCACATCAATAAGGTTCTAAAAGATGCGGAATTGGCCAAGGCATCGGCAGCTGTTTAGAAAATTGCAAATTTCCCTGGTTTCCATGGAGTAAGAGCCGTTGCTGGGCACGTGACTATGACATCATTGATCATTCAATTGTCGCTACAGCCAAAAGTATTGGTCGGAGAGCAACGCGGTTTGCACCATTCGATTTCTCGTGACAAAATACGTCGGATTAGCCTCTTACTAGTAGCACTGGAACAGTTTTTCCACTTTTGCATTTTTGCCTGGTGTTTTTGTTAATTGAAATCGGATACACTGTACTATGCACAATCGCGACTGGTCGTTACTATATTCAACTTTTAACTATACGTTATGTGCCCTTCGGTAGCCCAGAAGACGTCAAATCTTTGGGCTAAGCCCATTTAACTCATCCAGCAATTGTCTTACTTCTAAGTCCAAGACAATCTCAATGTCTTTATCTACGTGTAGAAAAACCACACCATTCGTACATAAAAAACACAATGTACTAGATACAGTCTGCTGTAAAAAGTACAACTGATCACTGAACCACATCAATAAGGTTCTAAAAGATGCGGAATTGGCCCAGGCATCGGCAGCTGTTTAAAAAATGGCAAATTTCCCTGGTTTCCATGGAGTAAGAGCCGTTGCTGGGCACGTGACTATGACATCAATGATCATTCAATTGTCACTACAGCCAAAACTATTGGACGGAGAGCAACGCGGTTTGCACCATTCGATTTCTCGTCACAAAATACGTCGGATTAGCCTCTAACCAGCAGCACTGGAACAGTTTTTCTACTTTTGCATTTTTGCCTGGTCTTTTTGTTAATTGAAATCGGATACAATCTACTATGTACAATCGCGACTGGTCATTACTATATTCAACTTTTGACTATAAGTTATGTGCCCTTCTGTAGCCCAGAAGACGTCAAATCTTTGGGCTAAGCCCATTTAACTCACCCAGCAATTGTCTTACTTTTAAGTCCAAGACAATCTCAATGTCTTTATCTACGTGTAGAAAAACCACACCATTCGTACATAAAAAACACAATGTACTAGATACTGTCTGCTGTAAAAAGTACAACTGATCACTGAACCACATTTATAAGGTTCTAATAGATGCGGAATTGGGCCAGGCATCGGCAGCTGTTAAAAAACTGCATATTTCCCTGGTTTCCATGGAGTAAGAGCCGTTGCTGGGCACGTGACTATGACATCAATGATCATTCAATTGTCGCTACAGCCAAAAGTATTGGTCGGAGAGCAATGCGGTTTGCACCATTCCATTTCTCGTCACAAAATACGTCGGATTAGCCTCTTACCAGCAGCACTGGAACAGTTTTTCCACTTTTGCATTTTTGTCTGGTCTTTTTGTTAATTGAAATCGGATACACTGTACTATGCACAATCGCGACTGGTCGTTACTATATTCAACTTTTAACTATACGTTATGTGCCCTTCGGTAGCCCAGAAGACGTCAAATCTTTGGGCTAAGCCCATTTAACTCATCCAGCAATTGTCTTACTTTTCAGTCCAAGACAATCTCAATGTCTTTATCTACGTGTAGAAAAACCACACCATTTGTACATAAAAAACACAAGGTACTAGATACAGTCTGCTGTAAAAAGTACAACTGATCACTGACCCACATCAATAAGGTTCTAAAAGATGCGGAATTGGCACAGGCATCGGCAGCTGTTTAGAAAATTGCAAATTTCCCTGGTTTCCATGGAGTAAGAGCCGTTGCTGGGCACGTGACTATGACATCAATGATCATTCAATTGTCGCTACAGCCAAAAGTATTAGTCGGAGAGCAACGCGGTTTGCACCATTCGATTTCTCGTGACAAAATACGTCGGATTAGCCTCTTACCAGCAGCACTGGAACAGTTTTTCCACTTTTGCATTTTTGCCTGGTCTTTTTGTTAATTGAAATCGGATACACTGTACTATGCACAATCGCGACTGGTCGTTACTATATTCAACTTTTAACTATACGTTATGTGCCCTTCGGTAGCCCAGAAGACGTCAAATCTTTGGGCTAAGCCCATTTAACTCACCCAGCAATTGTCTTACTTCTAAGTCCAAGACAATCTCAATGTCTTTATCTACGTGTAGAAAAACCACACCATTCGTACATAAAAAACACAATGTACTAGATACAGTCTGCTGTAAAAAGTACAACTGATCACTGAACCACATCTATAAGGTTCTAATAGATGCGGAATTGGGCCAGGCATCGGCAGCTGTTTAAAAAATTGCAAATTTCCCTGGTTTCCATGGAGTAAGAGCCGTTGCTGGGCACGTGACTATGACATCAATGATCATTCAATTGTCGCTACAGCCAAAAGTATTGGTCGGAGAGCAACGCGGTTTGCACCATTCGATTTCTCGTGACAAAATACGTCGGATTAGCCTCTTACCAGCAGCACTGGAACAGTTTTTCCACTTTTGCATTTTTGCCTGGTCTTTTTGTTAATTGAAATCGGATACACTGTACTATGCACAATCGCGACTGGTCGTTACTATATTCAACTTTTAACTTTACGTTATGTGCCCTTCGGTAGCCCAGAAGACGTCAAATCTTTGGGCTAAGCCCATTTAACTCACCCAGCAATTGTCTTACTTCTAAGTCCAAGACAATCTCAATGTCTTTATCTACGTGTAGAAAAACCACACCATTTGTACATAAAAAACACAAGGTACTAGATACAGTCTGCTGTAAAAAGTACAACTGATCACTGACCCACATCAATAAGGTTCTAAAAGATGCGGAATTGGCACAGGCATCGGCAGCTGTTTAGAAAATTGCAAATTTCCCTGGTTTCCATGGAGTAAGAGCCGTTGCTGGGCACGTGACTATGACATCAATGATCATTCAATTGTCGCTACAGCCAAAAGTATTAGTCGGAGAGCAACGCGGTTTGCACCATTCGATTTCTCGTGACAAAATACGTCGGATTAGCCTCTTACCAGCAGCACTGGAACAGTTTTTCCACTTTTGCATTTTTGCCTGGTCTTTTTGTTAATTGAAATCGGATACACTGTACTATGCACAATCGCGACTGGTCGTTACTATATTCAACTTTTAACTATACGTTATGTGCCCTTCGGTAGCCCAGAAGACGTCAAATCTTTGGGCTAAGCCCATTTAACTCACCCAGCAATTGTCTTACTTCTAAGTCCAAGACAATCTCAATGTCTTTATCTACGTGTAGAAAAACCACACCATTCGTACATAAAAAACACAATGTACTAGATACAGTCTGCTGTAAAAAGTACAACTGATCACTGAACCACATCTATAAGGTTCTAATAGATGCGGAATTGGGCCAGGCATCGGCAGCTGTTTAAAAAATTGCAAATTTCCCTGGTTTCCATGGAGTAAGAGCCGTTGCTGGGCACGTGACTATGACATCAATGATCATTCAATTGTCGCTACAGCCAAAAGTATTGGTCGGAGAGCAACGCGGTTTGCACCATTCGATTTCTCGTGACAAAATACGTCGGATTAGCCTCTTACCAGCAGCACTGGAACAGTTTTTCCACTTTTGCATTTTTGCCTGGTCTTTTTGTTAATTGAAATCGGATACACTGTACTATGCACAATCGCGACTGGTCGTTACTATATTCAACTTTTAACTATACGTTATGTGCCCTTCGGTAGCCCAGAAGACGTCAAATCTTTGGGCTAAGCCCATTTAACTCACCCAGCAATTGTCTTACTTCTAAGTCCAAGACAATCTCAATGTCTTTATCTACGTGTAGAAAAACCACACCATTCGTACATAAAAAACACAATGTACTAGATACAGTCTGCTGTAAAAAGTACAACTGATCACTGAACCACATCAATAAGATTCTAATAGATGCGGAATTGGGCCAGGCATCGGCAGCTGTTAAAAAATTTCAAATTTCCCTGGTTTCCATGGAGTAAGAGCCGTTGCTGGGCACGTGACTATGACATCAATGATCATTCAATTGTCGCTACAGCCAAAAGTATTGGTCGGAGAGCAACGCGGTTTGCACCATTCGATTTCTCGTGACAAAATACGTCGGATTAGCCTCTTACCAGTAGCACTGGAACAGTTTTTCCACTTTTGCATTTTTGCCTGGTGTTTTTGTTAATTGAAATCGGATACACTGTACTATGCACAATCGCGACTGGTCGTTACTATATTCAACTTTTAACTATACGTTATGTGCCCTTCGGTAGCCCAGAAGACGTCAAATCTTTGGGCTAAGCCCATTTAACTCACCCAGCAATTGTCTTACTTTTAAGTCCAAGACAATCTCAATGTCTTTATCTACGTGTAGAAAAACCACACCATTTGTACATAAAAAACACAAGGTACTAGATACAGTCTGCTGTAAAAAGTACAACTGATCACTGACCCACATCAATAAGGTTCTAAAAGATGCGGAATTGGCACAGGCATCGGCAGCTGTTTAGAAAATTGCAAATTTCCCTGGTTTCCATGGAGTAAGAGCCGTTGCTGGGCACGTGACTATGACATCAATGATCATTCAATTGTCGCTACAGCCAAAAGTATTAGTCGGAGAGCAACGCGGTTTGCACCATTCGATTTCTCGTCACAAAATACGTCGGATTAGCCTCTTACCAGCAGCACTGGAACAGTTTTTCCACTTTTGCATTTTTGCCTGGTCTTTTTGTTAATTGAAATCGGATACACTGTACTATGCACAATCGCGACTGGTCGTTACTATATTCAACTTTTAACTATACGTTCTGTGCCCTTCGGTAGCCCAGAAGACGTCAAATCTTTGGGCTAAGCCCATTTAACTCACCCAGCAATTGTCTTACTTTTAAGTCCAAGACAATCTCAATGTCTTTATCTACGTGTAGAAAAACCACACCATTCGTACATAAAAAACACAATGTACTAGATACAGTCTGCTGTAAAAAGTACAACTGATCACTGAACCACATTTATAAGGTTCTAATAGATGCGGAATTGGGCCAGGCATCGGCAGCTGTTAAAAAACTGCATATTTCAATGGTTTCCATGGAGTAAGAGCCGTTGCTGGGCACGTGACTATGACATCAATGATCATTCAATTGTCGCGACAGCCAAAAGTATTGGTCGGAGAGCAATGCGGTTTGCACCATTCGATTTCTCGTCACAAAATACGTCGGATTAGCCTCTTACCAGCAGCACTGGAACAGTTTTTCCACTTTTGCATTTTTGTCTGGTCTTTTTGTTAATTGAAATCGGATACACTGTACTATGCACAATCGCGACTGGTCGTTACTATATTCAACTTTTAACTATACGTTATGTGCCCTTCGGTAGCCCAGAAGACGTCAAATCTTTGGGCTAAGCCCATTTAACTCATCCAGCAATTGTCTTACTTTTCAGTCCAAGACAATCTCAATGTCTTTATCTACGTGTAGAAAAACCACACCATTTGTACATAAAAAACACAAGGTACTAGATACAGTCTGCTGTAAAAAGTACAACTGATCACTGACCCACATCAATAAGGTTCTAAAAGATGCGGAATTGGCACAGGCATCGGCAGCTGTTTAGAAAATTGCAAATTTCCCTGGTTTCCATGGAGTAAGAGCCGTTGCTGGGCACGTGACTATGACATCAATGATCATTCAATTGTCGCTACAGCCAAAAGTATTAGTCGGAGAGCAACGCGGTTTGCACCATTCGATTTCTCGTCACAAAATACGTCGGATTAGCCTCTTACCAGCAGCACTGGAACAGTTTTTCCACTTTTGCATTTTTGCCTGGTCTTTTTGTTAATTGAAATCGGATACACTGTACTATGCACAATCGCGACTGGTCGTTACTATATTCAACTTTTAACTATACGTTATGTGCCCTTCGGTAGCCCAGAAGACGTCAAATCTTTGGGCTAAGCCCATTTAACTCATCCAGCAATTGTCTTACTTTTAAGTCCAAGACAATCTCAATGTCTTTATCTACGTGTAGAAAAACCACACCATTCGTACATAAAAAAACAATGTACTAGATACAGTCTGCTGTAAAAAGTACAACTGATCACTGACCCACATCAATAAGGTTCTAAAAGATGCGGAATTGGCACAGGCATCGGCAGCTGTTTAGAAAATTGCAAATTTCCCTGGTTTCCATGGAGTAAGAGCCGTTGCTGGGCACGTGACTATGACATCAATGATCATTCAATTGTCGCTACAGCCAAAAGTATTAGTCGGAGAGCAACGCGGTTTGCACCATTCGATTTCTCGTGACAAAATACGTCGGATTAGCCTCTTACCAGCAGCACTGGAACAGTTTTTCCACTTTTGCATTTTTGCCTGGTCTTTTTGTTAATTGAAATCGGATACACTGTACTATGCACAATCGCGACTGGTCGTTACTATATTCAACTTTTAACTATACGTTATGTGCCCTTCGGTAGCCCAGAAGACGTCAAATCTTTGGGCTAAGCCCATTTAACTCACCCAGCAATTGTCTTACTTCTAAGTCCAAGACAATCTCAATGTCTTTATCTACGTGTAGAAAAACCACACCATTCGTACATAAAAAACACAATGTACTAGATACAGTCTGCTATAAAAAGTACAACTGATCACTGAACCACATCTATAAGGTTCTAATAGATGCGGAATTGGGCCAGGCATCGGCAGCTGTTTAAAAAATTGCAAATTTCCCTGGTTTCCATGGAGTAAGAGCCGTTGCTGGGCACGTGACTATGACATCATTGATCATTCAATTGTCGCTACAGCCAAAAGTATTAGTCGGAGAGCAACGCGGTTTGCACCATTCGATTTCTCGTGACAAAATACGTCGGATTAGCCTCTTACCAGTAGCACTGGAACAGTTTTTCCACTTTTGCATTTTTGCCTGGTGTTTTTGTTAATTGAAATCGGATACACTGTACTATGCACAATCGCGACTGGTCGTTACTATATTCAACTTTTAACTATACGTTATGTGCCCTTCGGTAGCCCAGAAGACGTCAAATCTTTGGGCTAAGCCCATTTAACTCATCCAGCAATTGTCTTACTTTTAAGTCCAAGACAATCTCAATGTCTTTATCTACGTGTAGAAAAACCACACCATTCGTACATAAAAAACACAATGTACTAGATACAGTCTGCTGTAAAAAGTACAACTGATCACTGAACCACATCAATAAGGTTCTAAAAGATGCGGAATTGGCCCAGGCATCGGCAGCTGTTTAAAAAATGGCAAATTTCCCTGGTTTCCATGGAGTAAGAGCCGTTGCTGGGCACGTGACTATGACATCAATGATCATTCAATTGTCACTACAGCCAAAACTATTGGTCGGAGAGCAACGCGGTTTGCACCATTCGATTTCTCGTCACAAAATACGTCGGATTAGCCTCTTACCAGCAGCACTGGAACAGTTTTTCTACTTTTGCATTTTTGCCTGGTCTTTTTGTTAATTGAAATCGGATACAATCTACTATGTACAATCGCGACTGGTCATTACTATATTCAACTTTTGACTATAAGTTATGTGCCCTTCTGTAGCCCAGAAGACGTCAAATCTTTGGGCTAAGCCCATTTAACTCACCCAGCAATTGTCTTACTTTTAAGTCCAAGACAATCTCAATGTCTTTATCTACGTGTAGAAAAACCACACCATTCGTACATAAAAAACACAATGTACTAGATACTGTCTGCTGTAAAAAGTACAACTGATCACTGAACCACATTTATAAGGTTCTAATAGATGCGGAATTGGGCCAGGCATCGGCAGCTGTTAAAAAACTGCATATTTCCCTGGTTTCCATGGAGTAAGAGCCGTTGCTGGGCACGTGACTATGACATCAATGATCATTCAATTGTCGCTACAGCCAAAAGTATTGGTCGGAGAGCAATGCGGTTTGCACCATTCGATTTCTCGTCACAAAATACGTCGGATTAGCCTCTTACCAGCAGCACTGGAACAGTTTTTCCACTTTTGCATTTTTGTCTGGTCTTTTTGTTAATTGAAATCGGATACACTGTACTATGCACAATCGCGACTGGTCGTTACTATATTCAACTTTTAACTATACGTTATGTGCCCTTCGGTAGCCCAGAAGACGTCAAATCTTTGGGCTAAGCCCATTTAACTCATCCAGCAATTGTCTTACTTTTCAGTCCAAGACAATCTCAATGTCTTTATCTACGTGTAGAAAAACCACACCATTTGTACATAAAAAACACAAGGTACTAGATACAGTCTGCTGTAAAAAGTACAACTGATCACTGACCCACATCAATAAGGTTCTAAAAGATGCGGAATTGGCACAGGCATCGGCAGCTGTTTAGAAAATTGCAAATTTCCCTGGTTTCCATGGAGTAAGAGCCGTTGCTGGGCACGTGACTATGACATCAATGATCATTCAATTGTCGCTACAGCCAAAAGTATTAGTCGGAGAGCAACGCGGTTTGCACCATTCGATTTCTCGTGACAAAATACGTCGGATTAGCCTCTTACCAGCAGCACTGGAACAGTTTTTTCCACTTTTGCATTTTTGCCTGGTCTTTTTGTTAATTGAAATCGGATACACTGTACTATGCACAATCGCGACTGGTCGTTACTATATTCAACTTTTAACTATACGTTATGTGCCCTTCGGTAGCCCAGAAGACGTCAAATCTTTGGGCTAAGCCCATTTAACTCACCCAGCAATTGTCTTACTTCTAAGTCCAAGACAATCTCAATGTCTTTATCTACGTGTAGAAAAACCACACCATTTGTACATAAAAAACACAAGGTACTAGATACAGTCTGCTGTAAAAAGTACAACTGATCACTGACCCACATCAATAAGGTTCTAAAAGATGCGGAATTGGCACAGGCATCGGCAGCTGTTTAGAAAATTGCAAATTTCCCTGGTTTCCATGGAGTAAGAGCCGTTGCTGGGCACGTGACTATGACATCAATGATCATTCAATTGTCGCTACAGCCAAAAGTATTAGTCGGAGAGCAACGCGGTTTGCACCATTCGATTTCTCGTGACAAAATACGTCGGATTAGCCTCTTACCAGCAGCACTGGAACAGTTTTTCCACTTTTGCATTTTTGCCTGGTCTTTTTGTTAATTGAAATCGGATACACTGTACTATGCACAATCGCGACTGGTCGTTACTATATTCAACTTTTAACTATACGTTATGTGCCCTTCGGTAGCCCAGAAGACGTCAAATCTTTGGGCTAAGCCCATTTAACTCACCCAGCAATTGTCTTACTTCTAAGTCCAAGACAATCTCAATGTCTTTATCTACGTGTAGAAAAACCACACCATTCGTACATAAAAAACACAATGTACTAGATACAGTCTGCTATAAAAAGTACAACTGATCACTGAACCACATCTATAAGGTTCTAATAGATGCGGAATTGGGCCAGGCATCGGCAGCTGTTTAAAAAATTGCAAATTTCCCTGGTTTCCATGGAGTAAGAGCCGTTGCTGGGCACGTGACTATGACATCAATGATCATTCAATTGTCGCTACAGCCAAAAGTATTAGTCGGAGAGCAACGCGGTTTGCACCATTCGATTTCTCGTGACAAAATACGTCGGATTAGCCTCTTACCAGCAGCACTGGAACAGTTTTTCCACTTTTGCATTTTTGCCTGGTCTTTTTGTTAATTGAAATCGGATACACTGTACTATGCACAATCGCGACTGGTCGTTACTATATTCAACTTTTAACTATACGTTATGTGCCCTTCGGTAGCCCAGAAGACGTCAAATCTTTGGGCTAAGCCCATTTAACTCACCCAGCAATTGTCTTACTTCTAAGTCCAAGACAATCTCAATGTCTTTATCTACGTGTAGAAAAACCACACCATTCGTACATAAAAAACACAATGTACTAGATACAGTCTGCTGTAAAAAGTACAACTGATCACTGAACCACATCTATAAGGTTCTAATAGATGCGGAATTGGGCCAGGCATCGGCAGCTGTTTAAAAAATTGCAAATTTCCCTGGTTTCCATGGAGTAAGAGCCGTTGCTGGGCACGTGACTATGACATCAATGATCATTCAATTGTCGCTACAGCCAAAAGTATTGGTCGGAGAGCAACGCGGTTTGCACCATTCGATTTCTCGTGACAAAATACGTCGGATTAGCCTCTTACCAGCAGCACTGGAACAGTTTTTCCACTTTTGCATTTTTGCCTGGTCTTTTTGTTAATTGAAATCGGATACACTGTACTATGCACAATCGCGACTGGTCGTTACTATATTCAACTTTTAACTATACGTTATGTGCCCTTCGGTAGCCCAGAAGACGTCAAATCTTTGGGCTAAGCCCATTTAACTCACCCAGCAATTGTCTTACTTCTAAGTCCAAGACAATCTCAATGTCTTTATCTACGTGTAGAAAAACCACACCATTCGTACATAAAAAAACACAATGTACTAGATACAGTCTGGTGTAAAAAGTACAACTGATCACTGAACCACATCTATAAGGTTCTAATAGATGCGGAATTGGGCCAGGCATCGGCAGCTGTTAAAAAATTTCAAATTTCCCTGGTTTCCATGGAGTAAGAGCCGTTGCTGGGCACGTGACTATGACATCAATGATCATTCAATTGTCGCTACAGCCAAAAGTATTGGTCGGAGAGCAACGCGGTTTGCACCATTCGATTCTAGTGACAAAATACGTCGGATTAGCCTCTTACCAGTAGCACTGGAACAGTTTTTCCACTTTTGCATTTTTGCCTGGTGTTTTTGTTAATTGAAATCGGATACACTGTACTATGCACAATCGCGACTGGTCGTTACTATATTCAACTTTTAACTATACGTTATGTGCCCTTCGGTAGCCCCAGAAGACGTCAAATCTTTGGGCTAAGCCCATTTAACTCACCCAGCAATTGTCTTACTTTTAAGTCCAATACAATCTCAATGTCTTTATCTACGTGTAAAAAAACCACACCATTTGTACATAAAAAACACAATGTACTAGATACAGTCTGCTGTAAAAAGTACAACTGATCACTGACCCACATCAATAAGGTTCTAAAAGATGCGGAATTGGCCAAGGCATCGGCAGCTGTTTAGAAAATTGCAAATTTCCCTGGTTTCCATGGAGTAAGAGCCGTTGCTGGGCACGTGACTATGACATCATTGATCATTCAATTGTCGCTACAGCCAAAAGTATTGGTCGGAGAGCAACGCGGTTTGCACCATTCGATTTCTCGTGACAAAATACGTCGGATTAGCCCTCTTACCAGTAGCACTGGAACAGTTTTTTCCACTTTTGCATTTTTGCCTGGTGTTTTTGTTAATTGAAATCGGATACACTGTACTATGCACAATCGCGACTGGTCGTTACTATATTCAACTTTTAACTATACGTTATGTGCCCTTCGGTAGCCCAGAAGACGTCAAATCTTTGGGCTAAGCCCATTTAACTCATCCAGCAATTGTCTTACTTTTAAGTCCAAGACAATCTCAATGTCTTTATCTACGTGTAGAAAAACCACACCATTCGTACATAAAAAACACAATGTACTAAGATACAGTCTACTGTAAAAAGTACAACTGATCACTGAACCACATCAATAAGGTTCTAAAAGATGCGGAATTGGCCCAGGCATCGCAGCTGTTTAAAAAATGGCAAATTTCCCTGGTTTCCATGGAGTAAGAGCCGTTGCTGGGCACGTGACTATGACATCAATGATCATTCAATTGTCACTACAGCCAAAACTATTGGTCGGAGAGCAATGCGGTTTGCACCATTCGATTTCTCGTCACAAAATACGTCGGATTAGCCTCTTACCAGCAGCACTGGAACAGTTTTTCCACTCTTGCATTTTTGTCTGGTCTTTTTGTTAATTGAAATCGGATACACTGTACTATGCACAATCGCGACTGGTCGTTACTATATTCAACTTTTAACTATACGTTATGTGCCCTTCGGTAGCCCAGAAGACGTCAAATCTTTGGGCTAAGCCCATTTAACTCATCCAGCAATTGTCTTACTTTTCAGTCCAAGACAATCTCAATGTCTTTATCTACGTGTAGAAAAACCACACCATTTGTACATAAAAAACACAAGGTACTAGATACAGTCTGCTGTAAAAAGTACAACTGATCACTGACCCACATCAATAAGGTTCTAAAAGATGCGGAATTGGCACAGGCATCGGCAGCTGTTTAGAAAATTGCAAATTTCCCTGGTTTCCATGGAGTAAGAGCCGTTGCTGGGCACGTGACTATGACATCAATGATCATTCAATTGTCGCTACAGCCAAAAGTATTAGTCGGAGAGCAACGCGGTTTGCACCATTCGATTTCTCGTCACAAAATACGTCGGATTAGCCTCTTACCAGCAGCACTGGAACAGTTTTTCCACTTTTGCATTTTTTGCCTGGTCTTTTTGTTAATTGAAATCGGATACACTGTACTATGCACAATCGCGACTGGTCGTTACTATATTCAACTTTTAACTATACGTTATGTGCCCTTCGGTAGCCCAGAAGACGTCAAATCTTTGGGCTAAGCCCATTTAACTCATCCAGCAATTGTCTTACTTTTAAGTCCAAGACAATCTCAATGTCTTTATCTACGTGTAGAAAAACCACACCATTCGTACATAAAAAACACAATGTACTAGATACAGTCTGCTGTAAAAAGTACAACTGATCACTGAACCACATTTATAAGGTTCTAATAGATGCGGAATTGGGCCAGGCATCGGCAGCTGTTAAAAAACTGCATATTTCCCTGGTTTCCATGGAGTAAGAGCCGTTGCTGGGCACGTGACTATGACATCAATGATCATTCAATTGTCGCTACAGCCAAAAGTATTGGTCGGAGAGCAATGCGGTTTGCACCATTCGATTTCTCGTCACAAAATACGTCGGATTAGCCTCTTACCAGCAGCACTGGAACAGTTTTTCCACTTTTGCATTTTTGTCTGGTCTTTTTGTTAATTGAAATCGGATACACTGTACTATGCACAATCGCGACTGGTCGTTACTATATTCAACTTTTAACTATACGTTATGTGCCCTTCGGTAGCCCAGAAGACGTCAAATCTTTGGGCTAAGCCCATTTAACTCATCCAGCAATTGTCTTACTTTTCAGTCCAAGACAATCTCAATGTCTTTATCTACGTGTAGAAAAACCACACCATTTGTACATAAAAAACACAAGGTACTAGATACAGTCTGCTGTAAAAAGTACAACTGATCACTGACCCACATCAATAAGGTTCTAAAAGATGCGGAATTGGCACAGGCATCGGCAGCTGTTTAGAAAATTGCAAATTTCCCTGGTTTCCATGGAGTAAGAGCCGTTGCTGGGCACGTGACTATGACATCAATAATCATTCAATTGTCGCTACAGCCAAAAGTATTGGTCGGAGAGGAATGCGGTTTGCACCATTCGATTTCTCGTCACAAAATACGTCGGATTAGCCTCTTACCAGCAGCACTGGAACAGTTTTTCCACTTTTGCATTTTTGCCTGGTCTTTTTGTTAATTGAAATCGGATACACTGTACTATGCACAATCGCGACTGGTCGTTACTATATTCAACTTTTAACTATACGTTATGTGCCCTTCGGTAGCCCAGAAGACGTCAAATCTTTGGGCTAAGCCCATTTAACTCATCCAGCAATTGTCTTACTTTTAAGTCCAAGACAATCTCAATGTCTTTATCTACGTGTAGAAAAACCACACCATTCGTACATAAAAAAAACAATGTACTAGATACAGTCTGCTGTAAAAAGTACAACTGATCACTGAACCACATCTATAAGGTTCTAATAGATGCGGAATTGGGCCAGGCATCGGCAGCTGTTTAAAAAATTGCAAATTTCCCTGGTTTCCATGGAGTAAGAGCCGTTGCTGGGCACGTGACTATGACATCAATGATCATTCAATTGTCGCTACAGCCAAAAGTATTGGTCGGAGAGCAACGCGGTTTGCACCATTCGATTTCTCGTGACAAAATACGTCGGATTAGCCTCTTACCAGCAGCACTGGAACAGTTTTTCCACTTTTGCATTTTTGCCTGGTCTTTTTGTTAATTGAAATCGGATACACTGTACTATGCACAATCGCGACTGGTCGTTACTATATTCAACTTTTAACTATACGTTATGTGCCCTTCGGTAGCCCAGAAGACGTCAAATCTTTGGGCTAAGCCCATTTAACTCACCCAGCAATTGTCTTACTTCTAAGTCCAAGACAATCTCAATGTCTTTATCTACGTGTAGAAAAACCACACCATTCGTACATAAAAAACACAATGTACTAGATACAGTCTGCTGTAAAAAGTACAACTGATCACTGAACCACATCTATAAGGTTCTAATAGATGCGGAATTGGGCCAGGCATCGGCAGCTGTTTAAAAAATTTCAAATTTCCCTGGTTTCCATGGAGTAAGAGCCGTTGCTGGGCACGTGACTATGACATCAATGATCATTCAATTGTCGCTACAGCCAAAAGTATTGGTCGGAGAGCAACGCGGTTTGCACCATTCGATTTCTCGTGACAAAATACGTCGGATTAGCCTCTTACCAGTAGCACTGGAACAGTTTTTCCACTTTTGCATTTTTGCCTGGTGTTTTTGTTAATTGAAATCGGATACACTGTACTATGCACAATCGCGACTGGTCGTTACTATATTCAACTTTTAACTATACGTTATGTGCCCTTCTGTAGCCCAGAAGACGTCAAATCTTTGGGCTAAGCCCATTTAACTCATCCAGCAATTGTCTTACTTTTAAGTCCAAGACAATCTCAATGTCTTTATCTACGTGTAGAAAAACCACACCATTCGTACATAAAAAAAACAATGTACTAGATACAGTCTGCTGTAAAAAGTACAACTGATCACTGAACCACATCTATAAGGTTCTAATAGATGCGGAATTGGGCCAGGCATCGGCAGCTGTTTAGAAAATTGCAAATTTCCCTGGTTTCCATGGAGTAAGAGCCGTTGCTGGGCACGTGACTATGACATCATTGATCATTCAATTGTCGCTACAGCCAAAAGTATTGGTCGGAGAGCAACGCGGTTTGCACCATTCGATTTCTCGTGACAAAATACGTCGGATTAGCCTCTTACCAGTAGCACTGGAACAGTTTTTCCACTTTTGCATTTTTGCCTGGTGTTTTTGTTAATTGAAATCGGATACACTGTACTATGCACAATCGCGACTGGTCGTTACTATATTCAACTTTTAACTATACGTTATGTGCCCTTCGGTAGCCCAGAAGACGTCAAATCTTTGGGCTAAGCCCATTTAACTCATCCAGCAATTGTCTTACTTTTAAGTCCAAGACAATCTCAATGTCTTTATCTACGTGTAGAAAAACCACACCATTCGTACATAAAAAACACAATGTACTAGATACAGTCTACTGTAAAAAGTACAACTGATCACTGAACCACATCAATAAGGTTCTAAAAGATGCGGAATTGGCCCAGGCATCGGCAGCTGTTTAAAAAATGGCAAATTTCCCTGGTTTCCATGGAGTAAGAGCCGTTGCTGGGCACGTGACTATGACATCAATGATCATTCAATTGTCACTACAGCCAAAACTATTGGTCGGAGAGCAATGCGGTTTGCACCATTCGATTTCTCGTCACAAAATACGTCGGATTAGCCTCTTACCAGCAGCACTGGAACAGTTTTTCCACTCTTGCATTTTTGTCTGGTCTTTTTGTTAATTGAAATCGGATACACTGTACTATGCACAATCGCGACTGGTCGTTACTATATTCAACTTTTAACTATACGTTATGTGCCCTTCGGTAGCCCAGAAGACGTCAAATCTTTGGGCTAAGCCCATTTAACTCATCCAGCAATTGTCTTACTTTTCAGTCCAAGACAATCTCAATGTCTTTATCTACGTGTAGAAAAACCACACCATTTGTACATAAAAAACACAAGGTACTAGATACAGTCTGCTGTAAAAAGTACAACTGATCACTGACCCACATCAATAAGGTTCTAAAAGATGCGGAATTGGCACAGGCATCGGCAGCTGTTTAGAAAATTGCAAATTTCCCTGGTTTCCATGGAGTAAGAGCCGTTGCTGGGCACGTGACTATGACATCAATGATCATTCAATTGTCGCTACAGCCAAAAGTATTAGTCGGAGAGCAACGCGGTTTGCACCATTCGATTTCTCGTCACAAAATACGTCGGATTAGCCTCTTACCAGCAGCACTGGAACAGTTTTTCCACTTTTGCATTTTTGCCTGGTCTTTTTGTTAATTGAAATCGGATACACTGTACTATGCACAATCGCGACTGGTCGTTACTATATTCAACTTTTAACTATACGTTATGTGCCCTTCGGTAGCCCAGAAGACGTCAAATCTTTGGGCTAAGCCCATTTAACTCATCCAGCAATTGTCTTACTTTTAAGTCCAAGACAATCTCAATGTCTTTATCTACGTGTAGAAAAACCACACCATTCGTACATAAAAAACACAATGTACTAGATACAGTCTGCTGTAAAAAGTACAACTGATCACTGAACCACATTTATAAGGTTCTAATAGATGCGGAATTGGGCCAGGCATCGGCAGCTGTTAAAAAACTGCATATTTCCCTGGTTTCCATGGAGTAAGAGCCGTTGCTGGGCACGTGACTATGACATCAATGATCATTCAATTGTCGCTACAGCCAAAAGTATTGGTCGGAGAGCAATGCGGTTTGCACCATTCGATTTCTCGTCACAAAATACGTCGGATTAGCCTCTTACCAGCAGCACTGGAACAGTTTTTCCACTTTTGCATTTTTGTCTGGTCTTTTTGTTAATTGAAATCGGATACACTGTACTATGCACAATCGCGACTGGTCGTTACTATATTCAACTTTTAACTATACGTTATGTGCCCTTCGGTAGCCCAGAAGACGTCAAATCTTTGGGCTAAGCCCATTTAACTCATCCAGCAATTGTCTTACTTTTCAGTCCAAGACAATCTCAATGTCTTTATCTACGTGTAGAAAAACCACACCATTTGTACATAAAAAACACAAGGTACTAGATACAGTCTGCTGTAAAAAGTACAACTGATCACTGACCCACATCAATAAGGTTCTAAAAGATGCGGAATTGGCACAGGCATCGGCAGCTGTTTAGAAAATTGCAAATTTCCCTGGTTTCCATGGAGTAAGAGCCGTTGCTGGGCACGTGACTATGACATCAATGATCATTCAATTGTCGCTACAGCCAAAAGTATTAGTCGGAGAGCAACGCGGTTTGCACCATTCGATTTCTCGTCACAAAATACGTCGGATTAGCCTCTTACCAGCAGCACTGGAACAGTTTTTCCACTTTTGCATTTTTGCCTGGTCTTTTTGTTAATTGAAATCGGATACACTGTACTATGCACAATCGCGACTGGTCGTTACTATATTCAACTTTTAACTATACGTTATGTGCCCTTCGGTAGCCCAGAAGACGTCAAATCTTTGGGCTAAGCCCATTTAACTCATCCAGCAATTGTCTTACTTTTAAGTCCAAGACAATCTCAATGTCTTTATCTACGTGTAGAAAAACCACACCATTCGTACATAAAAAAAACAATGTACTAGATACAGTCTGCTGTAAAAAGTACAACTGATCACTGAACCACATCTATAAGGTTCTAATAGATGCGGAATTGGGCCAGGCATCGGCAGCTGTTTAAAAAATTGCAAATTTCCCTGGTTTCCATGGAGTAAGAGCCGTTGCTGGGCACGTGACTATGACATCAATGATCATTCAATTGTCGCTACAGCCAAAAGTATTGGTCGGAGAGCAACGCGGTTTGCACCATTCGATTTCTCGTGACAAAATACGTCGGATTAGCCTCTTACCAGCAGCACTGGAACAGTTTTTCCACTTTTGCATTTTTGCCTGGTCTTTTTGTTAATTGAAATCGGATACACTGTACTATGCACAATCGCGACTGGTCGTTACTATATTCAACTTTTAACTATACGTTATGTGCCCTTCGGTAGCCCAGAAGACGTCAAATCTTTGGGCTAAGCCCATTTAACTCATCCAGCAATTGTCTTACTTTTCAGTCCAAGACAATCTCAATGTCTTTATCTACGTGTAGAAAAACCACACCATTTGTACATAAAAAACACAAGGTACTAGATACAGTCTGCTGTAAAAAGTACAACTGATCACTGACCCACATCAATAAGGTTCTAAAAGATGCGGAATTGGCACAGGCATCGGCAGCTGTTTAGAAAATTGCAAATTTCCCTGGTTTCCATGGAGTAAGAGCCGTTGCTGGGCACGTGACTATGACATCAATGATCATTCAATTGTCGCTACAGCCAAAAGTATTAGTCGGAGAGCAACGCGGTTTGCACCATTCGATTTCTCGTCACAAAATACGTCGGATTAGCCTCTTACCAGCAGCACTGGAACAGTTTTTCCACTTTTGCATTTTTGCCTGGTCTTTTTGTTAATTGAAATCGGATACACTGTACTATGCACAATCGCGACTGGTCGTTACTATATTCAACTTTTAACTATACGTTATGTGCCCTTCGGTAGCCCAGAAGACGTCAAATCTTTGGGCTAAGCCCATTTAACTCATCCAGCAATTGTCTTACTTTTAAGTCCAAGACAATCTCAATGTCTTTATCTACGTGTAGAAAAACCACACCATTCGTACATAAAAAACACAATGTACTAGATACAGTCTGCTGTAAAAAGTACAACTGATCACTGAACCACATTTATAAGGTTCTAATAGATGCGGAATTGGGCCAGGCATCGGCAGCTGTTAAAAAACTGCATATTTCCCTGGTTTCCATGGAGTAAGAGCCGTTGCTGGGCACGTGACTATGACATCAATGATCATTCAATTGTCGCTACAGCCAAAAGTATTGGTCGGAGAGCAATGCGGTTTGCACCATTCGATTTCTCGTCACAAAATACGTCGGATTAGCCTCTTACCAGCAGCACTGGAACAGTTTTTCCACTTTTGCATTTTTGTCTGGTCTTTTTGTTAATTGAAATCGGATACACTGTACTATGCACAATCGCGACTGGTCGTTACTATATTCAACTTTTAACTATACGTTATGTGCCCTTCGGTAGCCCAGAAGACGTCAAATCTTTGGGCTAAGCCCATTTAACTCATCCAGCAATTGTCTTACTTTTCAGTCCAAGACAATCTCAATGTCTTTATCTACGTGTAGAAAAACCACACCATTTGTACATAAAAAACACAAGGTACTAGATACAGTCTGCTGTAAAAAGTACAACTGATCACTGACCCACATCAATAAGGTTCTAAAAGATGCGGAATTGGCACAGGCATCGGCAGCTGTTTAGAAAATTGCAAATTTCCCTGGTTTCCATGGAGTAAGAGCCGTTGCTGGGCACGTGACTATGACATCAATGATCATTCAATTGTCGCTACAGCCAAAAGTATTAGTCGGAGAGCAACGCGGTTTGCACCATTCGATTTCTCGTCACAAAATACGTCGGATTAGCCTCTTACCAGCAGCACTGGAACAGTTTTTCCACTTTTGCATTTTTGCCTGGTCTTTTTGTTAATTGAAATCGGATACACTGTACTATGCACAATCGCGACTGGTCGTTACTATATTCAACTTTTAACTATACGTTATGTGCCCTTCGGTAGCCCAGAAGACGTCAAATCTTTGGGCTAAGCCCATTTAACTCATCCAGCAATTGTCTTACTTTTAAGTCCAAGACAATCTCAATGTCTTTATCTACGTGTAGAAAAACCACACCATTCGTACATAAAAAAAACAATGTACTAGATACAGTCTGCTGTAAAAAGTACAACTGATCACTGAACCACATCTATAAGGTTCTAATAGATGCGGAATTGGGCCAGGCATCGGCAGCTGTTTAAAAAATTGCAAATTTCCCTGGTTTCCATGGAGTAAGAGCCGTTGCTGGGCACGTGACTATGACATCAATGATCATTCAATTGTCGCTACAGCCAAAAGTATTGGTCGGAGAGCAACGCGGTTTGCACCATTCGATTTCTCGTGACAAAATACGTCGGATTAGCCTCTTACCAGCAGCACTGGAACAGTTTTTCCACTTTTGCATTTTTGCCTGGTCTTTTTGTTAATTGAAATCGGATACACTGTACTATGCACAATCGCGACTGGTCGTTACTATATTCAACTTTTAACTATACGTTATGTGCCCTTCGGTAGCCCAGAAGACGTCAAATCTTTGGGCTAAGCCCATTTAACTCACCCAGCAATTGTCTTACTTCTAAGTCCAAGACAATCTCAATGTCTTTATCTACGTGTAGAAAAACCACACCATTCGTACATAAAAAACACAATGTACTAGATACAGTCTGCTGTAAAAAGTACAACTGATCACTGAACCACATCTATAAGGTTCTAATAGATGCGGAATTGGGCCAGGCATCGGCAGCTGTTTAAAAAATTTCAAATTTCCCTGGTTTCCATGGAGTAAGAGCCGTTGCTGGGCACGTGACTATGACATCAATGATCATTCAATTGTCGCTACAGCCAAAAGTATTGGTCGGAGAGCAACGCGGTTTGCACCATTCGATTTCTCGTGACAAAATACGTCGGATTAGCCTCTTACCAGTAGCACTGGAACAGTTTTTCCACTTTTGCATTTTTGCCTGGTGTTTTTGTTAATTGAAATCGGATACACTGTACTATGCACAATCGCGACTGGTCGTTACTATATTCAACTTTTAACTATACGTTATGTGCCCTTCTGTAGCCCAGAAGACGTCAAATCTTTGGGCTAAGCCCATTTAACTCATCCAGCAATTGTCTTACTTTTAAGTCCAAGACAATCTCAATGTCTTTATCTACGTGTAGAAAAACCACACCATTCGTACATAAAAAAAACAATGTACTAGATACAGTCTGCTGTAAAAAGTACAACTGATCACTGAACCACATCTATAAGGTTCTAATAGATGCGGAATTGGGCCAGGCATCGGCAGCTGTTTAAAAAATTGCAAATTTCCCTGGTTTCCATGGAGTAAGAGCCGTTGCTGGGCACGTGACTATGACATCAATGATCATTCAATTGTCGCTACAGCCAAAAGTATTGGTCGGAGAGCAATGCGGTTTGCACCATTCGATTTCTCGTCACAAAATACGTCGGATTAGCCTCTTACCAGCAGCACTGGAACAGTTTTTCCACTTTTGCATTTTTGTCTGGTCTTTTTGTTAATTGAAATCGGATACACTGTACTATGCACAATCGCGACTGGTCGTTACTATATTCAACTTTTAACTATACGTTATGTGCCCTTCGGTAGCCCAGAAGACGTCAAATCTTTGGGCTAAGCCCATTTAACTCATCCAGCAATTGTCTTACTTTTCAGTCCAAGACAATCTCAATGTCTTTATCTACGTGTAGAAAAACCACACCATTTGTACATAAAAAACACAAGGTACTAGATACAGTCTGCTGTAAAAAGTACAACTGATCACTGACCCACATCAATAAGGTTCTAAAAGATGCGGAATTGGCACAGGCATCGGCAGCTGTTTAGAAAATTGCAAATTTCCCTGGTTTCCATGGAGTAAGAGCCGTTGCTGGGCACGTGACTATGACATCAATGATCATTCAATTGTCGCTACAGCCAAAAGTATTAGTCGGAGAGCAACGCGGTTTGCACCATTCGATTTCTCGTCACAAAATACGTCGGATTAGCCTCTTACCAGCAGCACTGGAACAGTTTTTCCACTTTTGCATTTTTGCCTGGTCTTTTTGTTAATTGAAATCGGATACACTGTACTATGCACAATCGCGACTGGTCGTTACTATATTCAACTTTTAACTATACGTTATGTGCCCTTCGGTAGCCCAGAAGACGTCAAATCTTTGGGCTAAGCCCATTTAACTCATCCAGCAATTGTCTTACTTTTAAGTCCAAGACAATCTCAATGTCTTTATCTACGTGTAGAAAAACCACACCATTCGTACATAAAAAAAACAATGTACTAGATACAGTCTGCTGTAAAAAGTACAACTGATCACTGAACCACATCTATAAGGTTCTAATAGATGCGGAATTGGGCCAGGCATCGGCAGCTGTTTAAAAAATTGCAAATTTCCCTGGTTTCCATGGAGTAAGAGCCGTTGCTGGGCACGTGACTATGACATCAATGATCATTCAATTGTCGCTACAGCCAAAAGTATTGGTCGGAGAGCAACGCGGTTTGCACCATTCGATTTCTCGTGACAAAATACGTCGGATTAGCCTCTTACCAGCAGCACTGGAACAGTTTTTCCACTTTTGCATTTTTGCCTGGTCTTTTTGTTAATTGAAATCGGATACACTGTACTATGCACAATCGCGACTGGTCGTTACTATATTCAACTTTTAACTATACGTTATGTGCCCTTCGGTAGCCCAGAAGACGTCAAATCTTTGGGCTAAACCCATTTAACTCACCCAGCAATTGTCTTACTTCTAAGTCCAAGACAATCTCAATGTCTTTATCTACGTGTAGAAAAACCACACCATTCGTACATAAAAAACACAATGTACTAGATACAGTCTGCTGTAAAAAGTACAACTGATCACTGAACCACATCTATAAGGTTCTAATAGATGCGGAATTGGGCCAGGCATCGGCAGCTGTTTAAAAAATTGCAAATTTCCCTGGTTTCCATGGAGTAAGAGCCGTTGCTGGGCACGTGACTATGACATCAATGATCATTCAATTGTCGCTACAGCCAAAAGTATTGGTCGGAGAGCAACGCGGTTTGCACCATTCGATTTCTCGTGACAAAATACGTCGGATTAGCCTCTTACCAGTAGCACTGGAACAGTTTTTCCACTTTTGCATTTTTGCCTGGTGTTTTTGTTAATTGAAATCGGATACACTGTACTATGCACAATCGCGACTGGTCGTTACTATATTCAACTTTTAACTATACGTTATGTGCCCTTCGGTAGCCCAGAAGACGTCAAATCTTTGGGCTAAGCCCATTTAACTCACCCAGCAATTGTCTTACTTCTAAGTCCAAGACAATCTCAATGTCTTTATCTACGTGTAGAAAAACCACACCATTTGTACATAAAAAACACAATGTACTAGATACAGTCTGCTGTAAAAAGTACAACTGATCACTGACCCACATCAATAAGGTTCTAAAAGATGCGGAATTGGCCAAGGCATCGGCAGCTGTTTAGAAAATTGCAAATTTCCCTGGTTTCCATGGAGTAAGAGCCGTTGCTGGGCACGTGACTATGACATCATTGATCATTCAATTGTCGCTACAGCCAAAAGTTTTGGTCGGAGGGCAACGCGGTTTGCACCATTCGATTTCTCGTGACAAAATACGTCGGATTAGCCTCTTACCAGTAGCACTGGAACAGTTTTTCCACTTTTGCATTTTTGCCTGGTGTTTTTGTTAATTGAAATCGGATACACTGTACTATGCACAATCGCGACTGGTCGTTACTATATTCAACTTTTAACTATACGTTATGTGCCCTTCGGTAGCCCAGAAGACGTCAAATCTTTGGGCTAAGCCCATTTAACTCACCCAGCAATTGTCTTACTTCTAAGTCCAAGACAATCTCAATGTCTTTATCTACGTGTAGAAAAACCACACCATTTGTACATAAAAAACACAAGGTACTAGATACAGTCTGCTGTAAAAAGTACAACTGATCACTGACCCACATAAATAAGGTTCTAAAAGATGCGGAATTGGCCCAGGCATCGGCAGCTGTTTAGAAAATTGCAAATTTCCCTGGTTTCCATGGAGTAAGAGCCGTTGCTGGGCACGTGACTATGACATCAATGATCATTCAATTGTCGCTACAGCCAAAAGTATTGGTCGGAGAGCAACGCGGTTTGCACCATTCGATTTCTCGTGACAAAATACGTCGGATTAGCCTCTTTCCAGCAGCACTGGAACAGTTTTTCCACTTTTGCATTTTTGCCTGGTCTTTTTGTTAATTGAAATCGGATACACTGTACTATGCACAATCGCGACTGGTCGTTACTATATTCAACTTTTAACTATACGTTATGTGCCCTTCGGTAGCCCAGAAGACGTCAAATCTTTGGGCTAAGCCCATTTAACTCATCCAGCAATTGTCTTACTTTTAAGTCCAAGACAATCTCAATGTCTTTATCTACGTGTAGAAAAACCACACCATTCGTACATAAAAAACACAATGTACTAGATACAGTCTGCTGTAAAAAGTACAACTGATCACTGACGCACATCAATAATGTTCTAAAAGATGCGGAAATGGCCCAGGCATCGGCAGCTGTTTAAAAAATTGCAAATTTCCCTGGTTTCCATGGAGTAAGAGCCGTTGCTGGGCACGTGACTATGACATCAATGATCATTCAATTGTCGCTACAGCCAAAAGTATTGGTCGGAGAGCAACGCGGTTTGCACCATTCGATTTCTCGTGACAAAATACGTCGGATTAGCCTCTTACCAGCAGCACTGGAACAGTTTTTCCACTTTTGCATTTTTGCCTGGTCTTTTTGTTAATTGAAATCGGATACACTGTACTATGTACAATCGCGACTGGTCGTTACTATATTCAACTTTTAACTATACGTTATGTGCCCTTCGGTAGCCCAGAAGACGTCAAATCTTTGGGCTAAGCCCATTTAACTCATCCAGCAATTGTCTTACTTTTAAGTCCAAGACAATCTCAATGTCTTTATCTACGTGTAGAAAAACCACACCAATCGTACATAAAAAACACAATGTACTAGATACAGTCTGCTGTAAAAAGTACAACTGATCACTGACCCACATCAATAAGGTTCTAAAAGATGCGGAAATGGCCCAGGCATCGGCAGCTGTTTAAAAAATTGCAAATTTCCCTGGTTTCCATGGAGTAAGAGCCGTTGCTGGGCACGTGACTATGACATCAATGATCATTCAATTGTCGCTACAGCCAAAAGTATTGGTCGGAGAGCAACGCGGTTTGCACCATTCGATTTATCCTCACAAAATACGTCGGATTAGCCTCTTACTAGCAGCACTGGAACAGTTTTTCCACTTTTGCATTTTTGCCTGGTCTTTTTGTTAATTGAAATCGGATACACTGTACTATGCACAATCGCGACTGGTCGTTACTATATTCAACTTTTAACTATACGTTATGTGCCCTTCGGTAGCCCAGAAGACGTCAAATCTTTGGGCTAAACCCATTAAACTCACCCAGCAATTGTCTTACTTTTAAGTCCAAGACAATCTCAATGTCTTTATCTACGTGTAGAAAAACCACACCATTTGTACATAAAAAACACAAGGTACTAGATACAGTCTGCTGTAAAAAGTACAACTGATCACTGACCCACATCAATAAGGTTCTAAAAGATGCGGAATTGGCCCAGGCATCGGCAGCTGTTTAGAAAATTGCAAATTTCCCTGGTTTCCATGGAGTAAGAGCCGTTGCTGGGCACGTGACTATGACATCAATGATCATTCAATTGTCGCTACAGCCAAAAGTATTGGTCGGAGAGCAACGCGGTTTGCACCATTCGATTTCTCGTGACAAAATACGTCGGATTAGCCTCTTACCAGCAGCACTGGAACAGTTTTTCCACTTTTGCATTTTTGCCTGGTCTTTTTGTTAATTGAAATCGGATACACTGTACTATGTACAATCGCGACTGGTCGTTACTATATTCAACTTTTAACTATACGTTATGTGCCCTTCGGTAGCCCAGAAGACGTCAAATCTTTGGGCTAAGGCCATTTAACTCATCCAGCAATTGTCTTACTTTTAAGTCCAAGACAATCTCAATGTCTTTATCTACGTGTAGAAAAACCACACCATTCGTACATAAAAAACACAATGTACTAGATACAGTCTGCTGTAAAAAGTACAACTGATCACTGACGCACATCAATAAGGTTCTAAAAGATGCGGAAATGGCCCAGACATCGGCAGCTGTTTAAAAAATTGCAAATTTCCCTGGTTTCCATGGAGTAAGAGCCGTTGCTGGGCACGTGACTATGACATCAATGATCATTCAATTGTCGCTACAGCCAAAAGTATTGGTCGGAGAGCAACGCGGTTTGCACCATTCGATTTCTCGTGACAAAATACGTCGGATTAGCCTCTTACTAGCAGCACTGGAACAGTTTTTCCACTTTTGCATTTTTGCCTGGTCTTTTTGTTAATTGAAATCGGATACACTGTACTATGCACAATCGCGACTGGTCGTTACTATATTCAACTTTTAACTATACGTTATGTGCCCTTCGGTAGCCCAGAAGACGTCAAATCTTTGGGCTAAGCCCATTTAACTCATCCAGCAATTGTCTTACTTTTAAGTCCAAGACAATCTCAATGTCTTTATCTACGTGTAGAAAAACCACACCATTTGTACATAAAAAACACAAGGTACTAGATACAGTCTGCTGTAAAAAGTACAACTGATCACTGACCCACATCAATAAGGTTCTAAAAGATGCGGAATTGGCCCAGGCATCGGCAGCTGTTTAGAAAATTGCAAATTTCCCTGGTTTCCATGGAGTAAGAGCCGTTGCTGGGCACGTGACTATGACATCAATGATCATTCAATTGTCGCTACAGCCAAAAGTATTGGTCGGAGAGCAACGCGGTTTGCACCATTCGATTTCTCGTGACAAAATACGTCGGATTAGCCTCTTACCAGCAGCACTGGAACAGTTTTTCCACTTTTGCATTTTTGCCTGGTCTTTTTGTTAATTGAAATCGGATACACTGTACTATGCACAATCGCGACTGGTCGTTACTATATTCAACTTTTAACTATACGTTATGTGCCCTTCGGTAGCCCAGAAGACGTCAAATCTTTGGGCTAAGCCCATTTAACTCATCCAGCAATTGTCTTACTTTTAAGTCCAAGACAATCTCAATGTCTTTATCTACGCGTAGAAAAACCACACCATTTGTACATAAAAAAACACAAGGTACTAGATACAGTCTGCTGTAAAAAGTACAACTGATCACTGAACCACATCTATAAGGTTCTAATAGATGCGGAATTGGGCCAGGCATCGGCAGCTGTTTAAAAAATTGCAAATTTCCCTGGTTTCCATGGAGTAAGAGCCGTTGCTGGGCACGTGACTATGACATCAATGATCATTCAATTGTCGCTACAGCCAAAAGTATTGGTCGGAGAGCAACGCGGTTTGCACCATTCGATTTCTCGTGACAAAATACGTCGGATTAGCCTCTTACCAGCAGCACTGGAACAGTTTTTCCACTTTTGCATTTTTGCCTGGTCTTTTTGTTAATTGAAATCGGATACACTGTACTATGTACAATCGCGACTGGTCATTATTATATTCAACTTTTGACTATATGTTATGTGCCCTTCGGTAGCCCAGAAGACGTCAAATCTTTGGGCTAAACCCATTAAACTCACCCAGCAATTGTCTTACTTTTAAGTCCAAGACAATCTCAATGTCTTTATCTACGTGTAGAAAAACCACACCATTCGTACATAAAAAACACAATGTACTAGATACAGTCTGCTGTAAAAAGTACAACTGATCACTGAACCACATCTATAAGGTTCCTATAGATGCGGAATTGGGCCAGGCATCGGCAGCTGTTAAAAAATTGCATATTTCCCTGGTTTCCATGGAGTAAGAGCCGTTGCTGGGCACGTGACTATGACATCAATGATCATTCAATTGTGGCTACAGCCAAAAGTATTGGTCGGAGAGCAACGCGGTTTGCACCATTCGATTTCTCGTGACAAAATACGTCGGATTAGCCTCTTACCAGCAGCACTGGAACAGTTTTTCCACTTTTGCATTTTTGCCTGGTCTTTTTGTTAATTTGAAATCGGATACAATCTACTATGTACAATCGCGACTGGTCATTACTATATTCAACTTTTGACTGTAAGTTATGTGCCCTTCTGTAGCCCAGAAGACGTCAAATCTTTGGGCTAAGCCCATTTAACTCACCCAGCAATTGTCTTACTTCTAAGTCCAAGACTATCTCAATGTCTTTATCTACGTGTAGAAAAACCACACCATTTGTACATAAAAAACACAAGGTACTAGATACAGTCTGCTGTAAAAAGTACAACTGATCACTGAACCACATCAATAAGGTTCTAAAAGATGTGGAATTGGCCCAGGCATCGGCAGCTGTTTAAAAAATTGCAAATTTCCCTGGTTTCCATGGAGTAAGAGCCGTTGCTGGGCACGTGACTATGACATCAATGATCATTCAATTGTCGCTACAGCCAAAAGTATTGGTCGGAGAGCAACGCGGTTTGCACCATTCGATTTCTCGTCACAAAATACGTCGGATGAGTCTCTTACCAGCAGCACTGGAACAGTTTTTCCACTTTTGCATTTTTGCCTGGTCTTTTTGTTAATTTGAAATCGGATACAATCTACTGTGTACAATCGCGACTGGTCATTACTATATTCAACTTTTGACTATAAGTTATGTGCCCTTCTGTAGCCCAGAAGACGTCAAATCTTTGGGCTAAGCCCATTTAACTCACCCAGCAATTGTCTTACTTTTAAGTCCAAGACAATCTCAATGTCTTTATCTACGTGTAGAAAAACCACACCATTCGTACATAAAAAACACAATGTACTAGATACAGTCTGCTGTAAAAAGTACAACTGATCACTGAACCACATTTGTAAGGTTCTAATAGATGCGGAATTGGGCCAGGCATCGGCAGCTGTTAAAAAATTGCAAATTTCCCTGGTTTAAATGGAGAAAGAGCCGTTGCTGGGCACGTGACTATGACATCAATGATCATTCAATTGTCGCTACAGCCAAAAGTATTGGTCGGAGAGCAACGCGGTTTGCACCATTCGATTTCTCGTGACAAAATACGTCGGATTAGCCTCTTACCAGCAGCACTGGAACAGTTTTTCCACTTTTGCATTTTTGCCTGGTCTTTTTGTTAATTGAAATCGGATACACTGTACTATGTACAATCGCGACTGGTCATTATTATATTCAACTTTTGACTATATGTTATGTGCCCTTCGGTAGCCCAGAAGACGTCAAATCTTTGGGCTAAACCCATTAAACTCACCCAGCAATTGTCTTACTTTTAAGTCCAAGACAATCTCAATGTCTTTATCTACGTGTAGAAAAACCACACCATTCGTACATAAAAAACACAATGTACTAGATACAGTCTGCTGTAAAAAGTACAACTGATCACTGAACCACATTTGTAAGGTTCTAATAGATGCGGAATTGGGCCAGGCATCGGCAGCTGTTAAAAAATTGCAAATTTCCCTGGTTTAAATGGAGAAAGAGCCGTTGCTGGGCACGTGACTATGACATCAATGATCATTCAATTGTCGCTACAGCCAAATGTATTAGTCGGAGAGCAACGCGGTTTGCACCATTCAATTTCTCGTCACAAAATACGTCGGATTAGCCTCTTACCAGCAGCACTGGAACAGTTTTTCCACTTTTGCATTTTTGCCTGGTCTTTTTGTTAATTGAAATCGGATACACTGTACTATGCACAATCGCGACTGGTCGTTACTATATTCAACTTTTAACTATACGTTATGTGCCCTTCGGTAGCCCAGAAGACGTCAAATCTTTGGGCTAAGCCCATTTAACTCATCCAGCAATTGTCTTACTTTTAAGTCCAAGACAATCTCAATGTCTTTATCTACGTGTAGAAAAACCACACCATTCGTACATAAAAAACACAAGGTACTAGATACAGTCTGCTGTAAAAAGTACAACTGATCACTGACCCACATCAATAAGGTTTTAAAAGAAGCGCAATTGGCCCAGGCATCGGTAGCTGTTTAGAAAACTGCAAATTTCCCTGGTTTCCATGGAGTAAGAGCCGTTGCTGGGCACGTGACTATGACATCAATGATCATTCAATTGTCGCTACAGCCAAAAGTATTGGTCGGAGAGCAACGCGGTTTGCACCATTCGATTTCTCGTGACAAAATACGTCGGATTAGCCTCTTACCAGCAGCACTGGAACAGTTTTTCCACTTTTGCATTTTTGCCTGGTCTTTTTGTTAATTTGAAATCGGATACAATCTACTATGTACAATCGCGACTGGTCATTACTATATTCAACTTTTGACTGTAAGTTATGTGAACTTATGTAGCCCAGAAGACGTCAAATCTTTGGGCTAAGCCCATTTAACTCATCCAGCAATTGTCTTACTTCTAAGTCCAAGACAATCTCAATGTCTTTATCTACGTGTAGAAAAACCACACCATTTGTACATAAAAAACACAATGTACTAGATACAGTCTGCTGTAAAAAGTACAACTGATCACTGAACCACATCAATAAGGTTCTAAAAGATGTGGAATTGGCCCAGGCATCAGCAGCTGTTTAAAAAATTGCAAATTTCCCTGGTTTCCATGGAGTAAGAGCCGTTGCTGGGCACGTGACTATGACATCAATGATCATTCAATTGTCGCTACAGCCAAAAGTATTGGTCGGAGAGCAACGCGGTTTGCACCATTCGATTTCTCGTGACAAAATACGTCGGATTAGCCTCTTACCAGCAGCACTGGAACAGTTTTTCCACTTTTGCATTTTTGCCTGGTCTTTTTGTTAATTTGAAATCGGATACAATCTACTGTGTACAATCGCGACTGGTCATTACTATATTCAACTTTTGACTATAAGTTATGTGCCCTTCTGTAGCCCAGAAGACGTCAAATCTTTGGGCTAAGCCCATTTAACTCACCCAGCAATTGTCTTACTTTTAAGTCCAAGACAATCTCAATGTCTTTATCTACGTGTAGAAAAACCACACCATTTGTACATAAAAAAACACAATGTACTAGATACAGTCTGCTGTAAAAAGTACAACTGATCACTGAACCACATCAATAAGGTTCTAAAAGATGTGGAATTGGCCCAGGCATCGGCAGCTGTTTAAAAAATTGCAAATTTCCCTGGTTTCCATGGAGTAAGAGCCGTTGCTGGGCACGTGACTATGACATCAATGATCATTCAATTGTCGCTACAGCCAAAAGTATTGGTCGGAGAGCAACGCGGTTTGCACCATTCGATTTCTCGTCACAAAATACGTCGGATTAGTCTCTTACCAGCAGCACTGGAACAGTTTTTCCACTTTTGCATTTTTGCCTGGTCTTTTTGTTAATTGAAATCGGATACACTGTACTATGCACAATCGCGACTGGTCGTTACTATATTCAACTTTTAACTATACGTTATGTGCCCTTCGGTAGCCCAGAAGACGTCAAATCTTTGGGCTAAGCCCATTTAACTCATCCAGCAATTGTCTTACTTTTAAGTCCAAGACAATCTCAATGTCTTTATCTACGTGTAGAAAAACCACACCATTCGTACATAAAAAACACAAGGTACTAGATACAGTCTGCTGTAAAAAGTACAACTGATCACTGACGCACATCAATAAGGTTCTAAAAGATGCGGAATTGGCCCAGGCATCGGCAGCTGTTTAGAAAATTGCAAATTTCCCTGGTTTCCATGGAGTAAGAGCCGTTGCTGGGCACGTGACTATGACATCAATGATCATTCAATTGTCGCTACAGCCAAAAGTATTGGTCGGAGAGCAACGCGGTTTGCACCATTCGATTTCTCGTGACAAAATACGTCGGATTAGCTTCTTACCAGCAGCACTGGAACAGTTTTTCCACTTTTGCATTTTTGCCTGGTCTTTTTGTTAATTTGAAATCGGATACAATCTACTATGTACAATCGCGACTGGTCATTACTATATTCAACTTTTGACTGTAAGATATGTGCCCTTCTGTAGCCCAGAAGACGTCAAATCTTTGGGCTAAACCCATTTAACTCACTCAGCATATGTCTTACTTCTAAGTCCAAGACAATCTCAATGTCTTTATCTACGTGTAGAAAAACCACACCATTCGTACATAAAAAACACAAGGTACTAGATACAGTCTGCTGTAAAAAGTACAACTGATCACTGAACCACATCAATAAGGTTCTAAAAGATGCGGAATTGGCCCAGGCATCGGCAGCTGTTTAGAAAATTGCAAATTTCCCTGGTTTCCATGGAGTAAGAGCCGTTGCTGGGCACGTGACTATGATATCAATGATCATTCAATTGTCGCTACAGCCAAAAGTATTGGTCGGAGAGCAACGCGGTTTGCACCATTCGATTTCTCGTCACAAAATACGTCGGATTAGCCTCTTACCAGCAGCACTGGAACAGTTTTTCCACTTTTGCATTTTTGCCTGGTCTTTTTGTTAATTGAAATCGGATACACTGTACTATGCACAATCGCGACTGGTCGTTACTATATTCAACTTTTAACTATACGTTATGTGCCCTTCGGTAGCCCAGAAGACGTCAAATCTTTGGGCTAAGCCCATTTAACTCATCCAGCAATTGTCTTACTTTTAAGTCCAAGATAATCTCAATGTCTTTATCTACGTGTAGAAAAACCACACCATTTGTACATAAAAAACACAATGTACTAGATACAGTCTGCTGTAAAAAGTACAACTGATCACTGAACCACATCAATAAGGTTCTAAAAGATGCGGAATTGGCCCAGGCATCGGCAGCTGTTTTGAAAATTGCAAATTTCCCTGGTTTCCATGGAGTAAGAGCCGTTGCTGGGCACGTGACTATGATATCAATGATCATTTAATTGTCGCTACAGCCAAAAGTATTGGTCGGAGAGCAACGCGGTTTGCACCATTCGATTTCTCGTCACAAAATACGTCGGATTAGTCTCTTACCAGCAGCACTGGAACAGTTTTTCCACTTTTGCATTTTTGCCTGGTCTTTTTGTTAATTGAAATCGGCTACACTGTACTATGCACAATCGCGACTGGTCGTTACTATATTCAACTTTTAACTATACGTTATGTGCCCTTCGGTAGCCCAGAAGACGTCAAATCTTTGGGCTCAGCCCATTTAACTCATCCAGCAATTGTCTTACTTTTAAGTCCAAGACAATCTCAATGTCTTTATCTACGTGTAGAAAAACCACACCATTCGTACATAAAAAACACAAGGTACTAGATACAGTCTGCTGTAAAAAGTACAACTGATCACTGACCCACATCAATAAGGTTCTAAAAGATGCGGAATTGGCCCAGGCATCGGCAGCTGTTTAGAAAATTGCAAATTTCCCTGGTTTCCATGGAGTAAGAGCCGTTGTTGGGCACGTGACTATGACATCAATGATCATTCAATTGTCGCTACAGCCAAAAGTATTGGTCGGAGAGCAACGCGGTTTGCACCATTCGATTTCTTGTCACAAAATACGTCGGATTAGCCTCTTACCAGCAGCACTGGAACAGTTTTTCCACTTTTGCATTTTTGCCTGGTCTTTTTGTTAATTGAATTCGGCTACACTGTACTATGTACAATCGCGACTGGTCATTACTATATTCAACTTTTGACTATAAGTTATGTGCCCTTCTGTAGCCCAGAAGACGTCAAATCTTTGGGCTAAGCCCATTTAACTCACCCAGCAATTGTCTTAGTTCTAAGTCCAAGACAATCTCAATGTCTTTATCTACGTGTAGAAAAACCACACCATTCGTACATAAAAAACACAATGTACTAGATACAGTCTGCTGTAAAAAGTACAACTGATCACTGAACCACATCAATAAGGTTCTAAAAGATGCGGAATTGGCCCAGGCATCGGCAGCTGTTGAAAAAATTGCAAATTTCCCTGGTTTCCATGGAGTAAGAGCCGTTGCTGGGCACGTGACTATGACATCAATGATCATTCAATTGTCGCTACAGCCAAAAGTATTGGTCGGAGAGCAACGCGGTTTGCACCATTCGATTTCTCGTCACAAAATACGTCGAATTAGTCTCTTACCAGCAGCACTGGAACAGTTTTTCCACTTTTGCATTTTTGCCTGGTCTATTAGTTAATTGAATTCGGCTACACTGTACTATGCACAATCGCGACTGGTCATTACTATATTCAACTTTTGACTATAAGTTATGTGCCCTTCTGTAGCCCAGAAGACGTCAAATCTTTGGGCTAAGCCCATTTAACTCACCCAGCAATTGTCTTACGTCTAAGTCCAAGACAATCTCAATGTCTTTATCTACGTGTAGAAAAACCACACCATTCGTACATAAAAAGCACAATGTACTAGATACAGTCTGCTGTAAAAAGTACAACTGATCACTGAACCACATCTATAAGGTTCTAATAGATGCGGAATTGGGCCATGCATCGGCAGCTGTTAAAAAATTGCAAATTTCCTTGGTTTCCATGGAGTAAGAGCCGTTGCTGGGCACGTGACTATGACATCAATGATCATTCAATTGTCGCTACAGCCAAAAGTATTGGTCGGAGAGCAACGCGGTTTGCACCATTCGATTTCTCGTCACAAAATACGTCGGATTAGCCTTTTACCAGCAGCACTGGAACAGTTTTTTCACTTTTGCATTTTTGCCTGGTCTTTTTGTTAATTTGAAATCCGATACAATCTACTATGTACAACCGCGACTGGTCATTACTATATTCAACTTTTGACTGTAAGTTATGTGCCCTTCGGTAGCCCAGAAGACGTCAAATCTTTGGGCTAAGCCCATTTAACTCATCCAGCAATTGTCTTACTTTTAAGTCCAAGACAATCTCAATGTCTTTATCTACGTGTAGAAAAACCACACCATTCGTACATAAAAAACACAATGTACTAGATACAGTCTGCTGTAAAAAGAACAACTGATCACTGAACCACATCTATAAGGTTCTAATAGATGCGGAATTGGGCCAGGCATCGGCAGCTGTTTAAAAAATTGCAAATTTCCCTGGTTTCCATGGAGTAAGAGCCGTTGTTGGGCACGTGACTATGACATCAATGATCATTCAATTGTCGCTACAGCCAAAAGTATTGGTCGGAGAGCAACGCGGTTTGCACCATTCGATTTCTCGTGACAAAATACGTCGGATTAGCCTCTTACCAGTAGCACTGGAACAGTTTTTCCACTTTTGCATTTTTGCCTGGTCTTTTTGTTAATGGAAATCGGCTACACTGTACTATGTACAATCGCGACTGGTCGTTATTATATTCAACTTTTGACTATAAGTTATGTGCCCTTCTGTAGCCCAGAAGACGTCAAATCTTTGGGCTAAACCCATTAAACTCACCCAGCAATTGTCTTACTTCTAAGTCCAAGACAATCTCAATGTCTTTATCTACGTGTAGAAAAACCACACCATTTGTACTTAAAAAACACAAGGTACTAGATACAGTCTGCTGTAAAAAGTACAACTGATCACTGAACCACATCAATAAGGTTCTAAAAGATGCGGAATTGGCCCAGGCATCGGCAGCTGTTTAAAAAATTGCAAATTTCCCTGGTTTCCATGGAGTAAGAGCCGTTGCTGGGCACGTGACTATGACATCAATGATCATTCAGTTGTCGCTACAGCCAAAAGTATTGGTCGGAGAGCAACGCGGTTTGCACCATTTGATTTCTCGTCACAAAATACGTCGGATTAGCCTCTTACCATCAGCACTGGAACAGTTTTTCCACTTTTGCATTTTTGCCTGGTCTTTTTGTTAATTTGAAATCGGATACACTGTACTATGCACAATCGCGACTGGTCGTTACTATATTCAACTTTTAACTATACGTTATGTGCCCTTCGGTAGCCCAGAAGACGTCAAATCTTTGGGCTAAGCCCATTTAACTCATCCAGCAATTGTCTTACTTTTAAGTCCAAGACAATCTCAATGTCTTTATCTACGTGTAGAAAAACCACACCATTCGTACATAAAAAACACAAGGTACTAGATACAGTCTGCTGTAAAAAGAACAACTGATCACTGAACCACATCTATAAGGTTCTAATAGATGCGGAATTGGGCCAGGCATCGGCAGCTGTTTAAAAAATTGCAAATTTCCCTGGTTTCCATGGAGTAAGAGCCGTTGTTGGGCACTTGACTATGACATCAATGATCATTCAATTGTCGCTACAGCCAAAAGTATTGGTCGGAGAGCAACGCGGTTTGCACCATTCGATTTCTTGTCACAAAATACGTCGGATTAGCCTCTTACCAGCAGCACTGGAACAGTTTTTCCACTTTTGCAATTTTGCCTGGTCTTTTTGTTAATTTGAAATCGGATACAATCTACTGTGTACAATCGCGACTGGTCATTACTATATTCAACTTTTGACTATAAGTTATGTGCCCTTCTGTAGCCCAGAAGACGTCAAATCTTTGGGCTAAGCCCATTTAACTCACCCAGCAATTGTGTTACTTTTAAGTCCAAGACAATCTCAATGTCTTTATCTACGTGTAGAAAAACCACACCATTCGTACATAAAAAACACAATGTACTAGATACAGTCTGCTGTAAAAAGAACAACTGATCACTGAACCACATCAATAAGGTTCTAATAGATGCGGAATTGGGCCAGGCATCGGCAGCTGTTAAAAAATTGCATATTTCCCTGGTTTCCATGGAGTAAGAGCCGTTGCTGGGCACGTGACTATGACATCAATGATCATTCAATTGTGGCTACAGCCAAAAGTATTGGTCGGAGAGCAACGCGGTTTGCACCATTCGATTTCTCGTCACAAAATACGTCGGATTAGCCTCTTACCAGCAGCACTGGAACAGTTTTTCCACTTTTGCATTTTTGCCTGGTCTTTTTGTTAATTGAAATCGGATACACTGTACTATGCACAATCGCGACTGGTCGTTACTATATTCAACTTTTAACTATACGTTATGTGCCCTTCGGTAGCCCAGAAGACGTCAAATCTTTAAGCTAAGCTCATTTAACTCATACAGCAATTGTCTTACTTTTAAGTCCAAGACAATCTCAATGTCTTTATCTACGTGTAGAAAAACCACACCATTTGTACATAAAAACACAAAGTACTAGATACAGTCTGCTGTAAAAAGTACAACTGATCACTGACCCACATCAATAAGGTTCTAAAAGATGCGGAATTGGCCCAGGCATTGGCAGCTATTTAGAAAATTGCAAATTTCCCTGGTTTCCATGGAGAAAGAGCCGTTGCTGGGCACGTGACTATGACATCAATGATCATTCAATTGTCGCTACAGCCAAAAGTATTGGTCGGAGAGCAACGCGGTTTGCACCATTCGATTTCTCGTGACAAAATACCTCGGATTAGCCTCTTACCAGCAGCACTGGAACAGTTTTTCCACTTTTGCATTTTTGCCTGGTCTTTTTGTTAATTGAAATCGGATACACTGTACTATGCACAATGGCGACTGGTCGTTACTATATTCAACTTTTAACTATACGTTATGTGCCCTTCGGTAGCCCAGAAGACGTCAAATCTTTGGGCTAAACCCATTAAACTCACCCAGCAATTGTCTTACTTCTAAGTCCAAGACAATCTCAATGTCTTTATCTACGTGTAGAAAAACCACACCATTTGTACATAAAAAACACAAGGTACTAGATACAGTCTGCTGTAAAAAGTACAACTGATCACTGACCCACATCGATAAGGTTCTAAAAGATGCGGAATTGGCCCAGGCATCGGCAGCTGTTTAAAAAATTGCAAATTTCCCTGGTTTCCATGGAGTAAGAACCGTTGCTGGGCACGTGACTATGACATCAATGATCATTCAATTGTCGCTACAGCCAAAAGTATTGGTCGGAGAGCAACGCGGTTTGCACCATTCGATTTCTCGTGACAAAATACGTCGGATTAGCCTCTTACCAGCAGCACTGGAACAGTTTTTCCACTTTTGCATTTTTGCCTGGTCTTTTTGTTAATTTGAAATCGGATACAATCTACTATGTACAATCGCGACTGGTCATTACTATATTCAACTTTTGACTATAAGTTATGTGCCCTTCTGTAGCCCAGAAGACGTCAAATCTTTGGGCTAAGCCCATTTAACTCATCCAGCAATTGTCTTACTTTTAAGTCCAAGACAATCTCAATGTCTTTATCTACGTGTAGAAAAAGCACACCATTTGTACATAAAAAACACAAGGTACTAGATACAGTCTGCTGTAAAAAGAACAACTGATCACTGAACCACATCAATAAGGTTCTAAAAGATGCGGAATTGGCCCAGGCATCGGCAGCTGTTTAAAAAATTGCAAATTTCCCTGGTTTCCATGGAGTAAGAGCCGTTGATGGGCACCTGACTATGACATCAATGATCATTCAATTGTCGCTACAGCCAAAAGTATTGGTCGGAGAGCAGCGCGGTTTGCACCATTCGATTTCTCGTGACAAAATACGTCGGATTAGCCTCTTACCAGTAGCACTGGAACAGTTTTTCCACTTTTGCATTTTTGCCTGGTCTTTTTGTTAATGGAAATCGGCTACACTTTACTATGTACAATCGCGACTGGTCGTTATTATATTCAACTTTTGACTATAAGTTATGTGCCCTTCGGTAGCCCAGAAGACGTCAAATCTTTGGGCTAAAACCATTTAACTCACCCAGCAATTGTCTTACTTCTAAGTCCAAGACAATCTCAATGTCTTTATCTACGTGTAGAAAAACCACACCATTTGTACATAAAAAACACAATGTACTAGATACAGTCTGCTGTAAAAAGTACAACTGATCACTGACCCACATCAATAAGGTTCTAAAAGATGCGGAATTGGCCCAGGCATCGGCAGCTGTTAAAAAATTGCAAATTTCCCTGGTTTCCATGGAGTAAGAGCCGTTGCTGGGCACGTGACTATGACATCAATGATCATTCAATTGTCGCTACAGCCAAAAGTATTGGTCGGAGAGCAACGCGGTTTGCACCATTCGATTTCTCGTGACAAAATACGTCGGATTAGCCTCTTACCAGCAGCACTGGAACAGTTTTTCCACTTTTGCATTTTTGCCTGGTCTTTTTGTTAATTTGAAATCGGATACAATCTACTATGTACAATCGCGACTGGTCATTACTATATTCAACTTTTGACTATAAGTTATGTGCCCTTCTGTAGCCCAGAAGACGTCAAATCTTTGGGCTAAGCCCATTTAACTCATCCAGCAATTGTCTTACTTTTAAGTCCAAGACAATCTCAATGTCTTTATCTACGTGTAGAAAAAGCACACCATTTGTACATAAAAAACACAAGGTACTAGATACAGTCTGCTGTAAAAAGAACAACTGATCACTGAACCACATCAATAAGGTTCTAAAAGATGCGGAATTGGCCCAGGCATCGGCAGCTGTTTAAAAAATTGCAAATTTCCCTGGTTTCCATGGAGTAAGAGCCGTTGCTGGGCACCTGACTATGACATCAATGATCATTCAATTGTCGCTACAGCCAAAAGTATTGGTCGGAGAGCAACGCGGTTTGCACCATTCGATTTCTCGTCACAAAATACGTCGGATTAGCCTCTTACCAGCAGCACTGGAACAGTTTTTCCACTTTTGCATTTTTGCCTGGTCTTTTTGTTAATTTGAAATCGGATACACTGTACTATGCACAATCGCGACTGGTCGTTACTATATTCAACTTTTAACTATACGTTATGTGCCCTTCGGTAGCCCAGAAGACGTCAAATCTTTGGGCTAAGCCCATTTAACTCATCCAGCAATTGTCTTACTTTTAAGTCCAAGACAATCTCAATGTCTTTATCTACGTGTAGAAAAACCACACCATTCGTACATAAAAAACACAATGTACTAGATACAGTCTGCTGTAAAAAGTACAACTGATCACTGAACCACATCTATAAGGTTCTAATAGATGCGGAATTGGGCCAGGCATCGGCAGCTGTTTAAAAAATTGCAAATTTCCCTGGTTTCCATGGAGTAAGAGCGTTGCTGGGCACCTGACTATGACATCAATGATCATTCAATTGTCGCTACAGCCAAAAGTATTGGTCGGAGAGCAACGCGGTTTGCACCATTCGATTTCTCGTCACAAAATACGTCGGATTAGCCTCTTACCAGCAGCACTGGAACAGTTTTTCCACTTTTGCATTTTTGCCTGGTCTTTTTGTTAATTTGAAATCGGATACACTGTACTATGCACAATCGCGACTGGTCGTTACTATATTCAACTTTTAACTATACGTTATGTGCCCTTCGGTAGCCCAGAAGACGTCAAATCTTTGGGCTAAGCCCATTTAACTCATCCAGCAATTGTCTTACTTTTAAGTCCAAGACAATCTCAATGTCTTTATCTACGTGTAGAAAAACCACACCATTCGTACATAAAAAACACAATGTACTAGATACAGTCTGCTGTAAAAAGTACAACTGATCACTGAACCACATCTATAAGGTTCTAATAGATGCGGAATTGGGCCAGGCATTGGCAGCTGTTTAAAAAATTGCAAATTTCCCTGGTTTCCATGGAGTAAGAGCCGTTGCTGGGCACGTGACTATGACATCAATGATCATTCAATTGTCGCTACAGCCAAAAGTATTGGTCGGAGAGCAACGCGGTTTGCACCATTCGATTTCTCGTGACAAAATACGTCGGATTAGCCTCTTACCAGCAGCACTGGAACAGTTTTTCCACTTTTGCATTTTTGCCTGGTCTTTTTGTTAATTTGAAATCCGATACAATCTACTATGTACAATCGCGACTGGTCGTTACTATATTCAACTTTTAACTATACGTTATGTGCCCTTCGGTAGCCCAGAAGACGTCAAATCTTTGGGCTAAGCCCATTTAACTCATCCAGCAATTGTCTTACTTTTAAGTCCAAGACAATCTCAATGTCTTTATCTAGGTGTAGAAAAATTACACCATTTGTACATAAAAACACAAAGTACTAGATACAGTCTGCTGTAAAAAGTACAACTGATCACTGACCCACATCAATAAGGTTCTAAAAGATGCGGAATTGGCCCAGGCATCGGCAGCTGTTTAGAAAATTGCAAATTTCCCTGGTTTCCATGGAGTAAGAGCCGTTGCCGGGCACGTGACTATGACATCAATGATGATTCAATTGTCGCTACAGCCAAAAGTATTGGTCGGAGAGCAACGCGGTTTGCACCATTCGATTTCTCGTGACAAAATACGTCGGATTAGCCTCTTACCAGTAGCACTGGAACAGTTTTTCCACTTTTGCATTTTTGCCTGGTCTTTTTGTTAATGGAAATCGGCTACACTTTACTATGTACAATCGCGACTGGTCGTTATTATATTCAACTTTTGACTATAAGTTATGTGCCCTTCGGTAGCCCAGAAGACGTCAAATCTTTGGGCTAAAATCATTTAACTCACCCAGCAATTGTCTTACTTCTAAGTCCAAGACAATCTCAATGTCTTTATCTACGTGTAGAAAAACCACACCATTTGTACATAAAAAACACAATGTACTAGATACAGTCTGCTGTAAAAAGTACAACTGATCACTGACCCACATCAATAAGGTTCTAAAAGATGCGGAATTGGCCCAGGCATCGGCAGCTGTTTAAAAAATTGCAAATTTCCCTGGTTTCCATGGAGTAAGAGCCGTTGCTGGGCACGTGACTATGACATCAATGATCATTCAATTGTCGCTACAGCCAAAAGTATTGGTCGGAGAGCATCGCGGTTTGCACCATTCGATTTCTCGTGACAAAATACGTCGGATTAGCCTCTTACCAGCAGCACTGGAACAGTTTTTCCACTTTTGCATTTTTGCCTGGTCTTTTTGTTAATTTGAAATCGGATACAATCTACTATGTACAATCGCGACTGGTCATTACTATATTCAACTTTTGACTATAAGTTATGTGCCCTTCTGTAGCCCAGAAGACGTCAAATCTTTGGGCTAAGCCCATTTAACTCATCCAGCAATTGTCTTACTTTTAAGTCCAAGACAATCTCAATGTCTTTATCTACGTGTAGAAAAAGCACACCATTTGTACATAAAAAAACACAAGGTACTAGATACAGTCTGCTGTAAAAAGAACAACTGATCACTGAACCACATCAATAAGGTTCTAAAAGATGCGGAATTGGCCCAGGCATCGGCAGCTGTTTAAAAAATTGCAAATTTCCCTGGTTTCCATGGAGTAAGAGCCGTTGCTGGGCACCTGACTGTGACATCAATGATCATTCAATTGTCGCTACAGCCAAAAGTATTGGTCGGAGAGCAACGCGGTTTGCACCATTCGATTTCTCGTGACAAAATACGTCGGATTAGCCTCTTACCAGTAGCACTGGAACAGTTTTTCCACTTTTGCATTTTTGCCTGGTCTTTTTGTTAATTTGAAATCGGAGACACTGTACTATGCACAATCGCGACTGGTCGTTACTATATTCAACTTTTAACTATACGTTATGTGCCCTTCGGTAGCCCAGAAGACGTCAAATCTTTGGGCTAAGCCCATTTAACTCATCCAGCAATTGTCTTACTTTTAAGTCCAAGACAATCTCAATGTCTTTATCTACGTGTAGAAAAACCACACCATTCGTACATAAAATACACAATGTACTAGATACAGTCTGCTGTAAAAAGTACAACTGATCACTGAACCACATCTATAAGGTTCTAATAGATGCGGAATTGGGCCAGGCATCGGCAGCTGTTTAAAAAATTGCAAATTTCCCTGGTTTCCATGGAGTAAGAGCCGTTGATGGGCACGTGACTATGACATCAATGATCATTCAATTGTCGCTACAGCCAAAAGTATTGGTCGGAGAGCAACGCGGTTTGCACCATTCGATTTCTCGTGACAAAATACGTCGGATTAGCCTTTTACCAGCAGCACTGGAACAGTTTTTCCACTTTTGCATTTTTGCCTGGTCTTTTTGTTAATTTGAAATCGGATACAATCTACTATGTACAATCACGACTGGTCATTACTATATTCAACTTTTGACTATAAGTTATGTGCCCTTCTGTAGCCCAGACGACGTCAAATCTTTGGGCTAAGCCCATTTAACTCATCCAGCAATTGTCTTACTTTTAAGTCCAAGACAATCTCAATGTCTTTATCTACGTGTAGAAAAAGCACACCATTTGTACATAAAAAACACAAGGTACTAGATACAGTCTGCTGTAAAAAGAACAACTGATCACTGAACCACATCAATAAGGTTCTAAAAGATGCGGAATTGGCCCAGGCATCGGCAGCTGTTTAAAAAATTGCAAATTTCCCTGGTTTCCATGGAGTAAGAGCCGTTGCTGGGCACCTGACTGTGACATCAATGATCATTCAATTGTCGCTACAGCCAAAAGTATTGGTCGGAGAGCAACGCGGTTTGCACCATTCGATTTCTCGTGACAAAATACGTCGGATTAGCCTCTTACCAGTAGCACTGGAACAGTTTTTCCACTTTTGCATTTTTGCCTGGTCTTTTTGTTAATTTGAAATCGGATACACTGTACTATGCACAATCGCGACTGGTCGTTACTATATTCAACTTTTAACTATACGTTATGTGCCCTTCGGTAGCCCAGAAGACGTCAAATCTTTGGGCTAAGCCCATTTAACTCATCCAGCAATTGTCTTACTTTTAAGTCCAAGACAATCTCAATGTCTTTATCTACGTGTAGAAAAACCACACCATTCGTACATAAAAAACACAAGGTACTAGATACAGTCTGCTGTAAAAAGAACAACTGATCACTGAACCACATCAATAAGGTTCTAAAAGATGCGGAATTGGCCCAGGCATCGGCAGCTGTTTAAAAAATTGCAAATTTCCCTGGTTTCCATGGAGTAAGAGCCGTTGCTGGGCACCTGACTGTGACATCAATGATCATTCAATTGTCGCTACAGCCAAAAGTATTGGTCGGAGAGCAACGCGGTTTGCACCATTCGATTTCTCGTGACAAAATACGTCGGATTAGCCTCTTACCAGTAGCACTGGAACAGTTTTTCCACTTTTGCATTTTTGCCTGGTCTTTTTGTTAATTTGAAATCGGATACACTGTACTATGCACAATCGCGACTGGTCGTTACTATATTCAACTTTTAACTATACGTTATGTGCCCTTCGGTAGCCCAGAAGACGTCAAATCTTTGGGCTAAGCCCATTTAACTCATCCAGCAATTGTCTTACTTTTAAGTCCAAGACAATCTCAATGTCTTTATCTACGTGTAGAAAAACCACACCATTCGTACATAAAAAACACAATGTACTAGATACAGTCTGCTGTAAAAAGTACAAATGATCACTGAACCACATCTATAAGGTTCTAATAGATGCGGAATTGGGCCAGGCATCGGCAGCTGTTTAAAAAATTGCAAATTTCCCTGGTTTCCATGGAGTAAGAGCCGTTGCTGGGCACGTGACTATGACATCAATGATCATTCAATTGTCGCTACAGCCAAAAGTATTGGTCGGAGAGCAACGCGGTTTGCACCATTCGATTTCTCGTGACAAAATACGTCGGATTAGCCTCTTACCAGCAGCATTGGAACAGTTTTTCCACTTTTGCATTTTTTCCTGGTCTTTTTGTTAATTGAAATCGGATACACTGTACTATGTACAATCGCAACTGGTCGTTACTATATTCAACTTTTAACTATACGTTATGTGCCCTTCGGTAGCCCAGAAGACGTCAAATCTTTGGGCTAAGCCCATTTAACTCATCCAGCAATTGTCTTACTTTTAAGTCCAAGACAATCTCAATGTCTTTATCTACGTGTAGAAAAACCACACCATTCGTACATAAAAAACACAATGTACTAGATACAGTCTGCTGTAAAAAGTACAACTGATCACTGAACCACATCTATAAGGTTCTAATAGATGCGGAATTGGGCCAGGCATCGGCAGCTGTTTAAAAAATTGCAAATTTCCCTGGTTTCCATGGAGTAAGAGCCGTTGTTGGGCACGTGACTATGACATCAATGATCATTCAATTGTCGCTACAGCCAAAAGTATTGGTCGGAGAGCAACGCGGTTTGCACCATTCGATTTCTTGTCACAAAATACGTCAGATTAGCCTCTTACCCGCAGCACTGGAACAGTTTTTCCACTTTTGCATTTTTGCCTGGTCTTTTTGTTAATTGAAATCGGATACACTGTACTATGTACAATCGCGACTGGTCGTTATTATATTCAACTTTTGACTACAAGTTATGTGCCCTTCGGTAGCCCAGAAGACGTCAAATCTTTGGGCTAAACCCATTAAACTCATCCAGCAATTGTCTTACTTCTAAGTCCAAGACAATCTCAATGTCTTTATCTACGTGTAGAAAAACCACACCATTTGTACATAAAAAACACAAGGTACTAGATACAGTCTGCTGTGAAAAGTACAACTGATCACTGACCCACATCAATAAGGTTCTAAAAGATGCGGAATTGGCCCAGGCATCGGCAGCTGTTTAAAAAATTGCAAATTTCCCTGGTTTCCATGGAGTAAGAGCCGTTGTTGGGCACGTGACTATGACATCAATGATCATTCAATTGTCGCTACAGCCAAAAGTATTGGTCGGAGAGCAACGCGGTTTGCACCATTCGATTTCTCGTGACAAAATACGTCGGATTAGCCTCTTACCAGCAGCACTGGAACAGTTTTTCCACTTTTGCATTTTTGCCTGGTCTTTTTGTTAATTGAAATCGGCTACACTGTACTATGTACAATCGCGACTGGTCGTTATTATATTCAACTTTTGACTATAAGTTATGTGCCCTTCGGTAGCCCAGAAGACGTCAAATCTTTGGGCTAAGCCCATTTAACTCATCCAGCAATTGTCTTACTTTTAAGTCCAAGACAATCTCAATGTCTTTATCTACGTGTAGAAAAACCACACCATTCGTGCATAAAAAACACAATGTACTAGATACAGTCTGCTGTAAAAAGTACAACTGATCACTGAACCACATCTATAAGGTTCTAATAGATGCGGAATTGGGCCAGGCATCGGCAGCTGTTTAAAAAATTGCAAATTTCCCTGGTTTCCATGGAGTAAGAGCCGTTGTTGGGCACGTGACTATGACATCAATGTCCATTCAATTGTGGCTACAGCCAAAAGTAATGGTTGGAGAGCAACGCGGTTTGCACCATTCGATTTTTCGTCACAAAATACGTCGGATTAGCCTCTTACCAGCAGCACTGGAACAGTTTTTCCACTTTTGCATTTTTGCCTGGTCTTTTTGTTAATTTGAAATCGGATACACTGTACTATGCACAATCGCGACTGGTCGTTACTATATTCAACTTTTAACTATACGTTATGTGCCCTTCGGTAGCCCAGAAGACGTCAAATCTTTGGGCTAAGCCCATTTAACTCATCCAGCAATTGTCTTACTTTTAAGTCCAAGACAATCTCAATGTCTTTATCTACGTGTAGAAAAACCACACCATTCGTACATAAAAAACACAATGTACTAGATACAGTCTGCTGTAAAAAGTACAACTGATCACTGAACCACATCTATAAGGTTCTAATAGATGCGGAATTGGGCCAGGCATCGGCAGCTGTTTAAAAAATTGCAAATTTCCCTGGTTTCCATGGAGTAAGAGCCGTTGCTGGGCACGTGACTATGACATCAATGATCATTCAATTGTCGCTACAGCCAAAAGTATTGGTCGGAGAGCAACGCGGTTTGCACCATTCGATTTCTCGTGACAAAATACGTCGGATTAGCCTCTTACCAGCAGCACTGGAACAGTTTTTCTACTTTTGCATTTTTGCCTGGTCTTTTTGTTAATTTGAAATCGGATACAATCTACTATGTACAATCGCGACTGGTCATTACTATATTCAACTTTTGACTATAAGTTATGTGCCCTTCTGTAGCCCAGAAGACGTCAAATCTTTGGGCTAAGCCCATTTAACTCATCCAGCAATTGTCTTACTTTTAAGTCCAAGACAATCTCAATGTCTTTATCTACGTGTAGAAAAAGCACACCATTTGTACATAAAAAACACAAGGTACTAGATACAGTCTGCTGTAAAAAGAACAACTGATCACTGAACCACATCAATAAGGTTCTAAAAGATGCGGAATTGGCCCAGGCATCGGCAGCTGTTTAAAAAATTGCAAATTTCCCTGGTTTCCATGGAGTAAGAGCCGTTGCTGGGCACCTGACTATGACATCAATGATCATTCAATTGTCGCTACAGCCAAAAGTATTGGTCGGAGAGCAACGCGGTTTGCACCATTCGATTTCTCGTCACAAAATACGTCGGATTAGCCTCTTACCAGCAGCACTGGAACAGTTTTTCCACTTTTGCATTTTTGCCTGGTCTTTTTGTTAATTGAAATCGGATACACTGTACTATGCACAATCGCGACTGGTCGTTACTATATTCAACTTTTAACTATACGTTATGTGCCCTTCGGTAGCCCAGAAGACGTCAAATCTTTGGGCTAAGCCCATTTAACTCATCCAGCAATTGTCTTACTTTTAAGTCCAAGACAATCTCAATGTCTTTATCTACGTGTAGAAAAACCACACCATTTGTACATAAAAACACAAAGTACTAGATACAGTCTGCTGTAAAAAGTACAACTGATCACTGACCCACATCAATAAGGTTCTAAAAGATGCGGAATTGGCCCAGGCATCGGCAGCTGTTTAGAAAATTGCAAATTTCCCTGGTTTCCATGGAGTAAGAGCCGTTGCTGGGCACGTGACTATGACATCAATGATCATTCAATTGTCGCTACAGCCAAAAGTATTGGTCGGAGAGCAACGCGGTTTGCACCATTCGATTTCTCGTGACAAAATACGTCGGATTAGCCTCTTACCAGTAGCACTGGAACAGTTTTTCCACTTTTGCATTTTTGCCTGGTCTTTTTGTTAATGGAAATCGGCTACACTTTACTATGTACAATCGCGACTGGTCGTTATTATATTCAACTTTTGACTATAAGTTATGTGCCCTTCGGTAGCCCAGAAGACGTCAAATCTTTGGGCTAAAACCATTTAACTCACCCAGCAATTGTCTTACTTCTAAGTCCAAGACAATCTCAATGTCTTTATCTACGTGTAGAAAAACCACACCATTTGTACATAAAAAACACAATGTACTAGATACAGTCTGCTGTAAAAAGTACAACTGATCACTGACCCACATCAATAAGGTTCTAAAAGATGCGGAATTGGCCCAGGCATCGGCAGCTGTTAAAAAATTGCAAATTTCCCTGGTTTCCATGGAGTAAGAGCCGTTGCTGGGCACGTGACTATGACATCAATGATCATTCAATTGTCGCTACAGCCAAAAGTATTGGTCGGAGAGCAACGCGGTTTGCACCATTCGATTTCTCGTGACAAAATACGTCGGATTAGCCTTTTACCAGCAGCACTGGAACAGTTTTTCCACTTTTGCATTTTTGCCTGGCCTTTTTGTTAATTTGAAATCCGATACAATCTACTATGTACAATCGCGACTGGTCATTACTATATTCAACTTTTGACTATACGTTATGTGCCCTTCGGTAGCCCAGAAGACGTCAAATCTTTGGGCTAAGCCCATTTAACTCACCCAGCAATTGTCTTACTTTTAAGTCCAAGACAATCTCAATGTCTTTATCTACGTGTAGAAAAACCACACCATTCGTACATAAAAAACACAATGTACTAGATACAGTCTGCTGTAAAAAGTACAACTGATCACTGAACCACATCTATAAGGTTCTAATAGATGCGGAATTGGGCCAGGCATCGGCAGCTGTTTAAAAAATTGCAAATTTCCCTGGTTTCCATGGAGTAGGAGCCGTTGTTGGGCACGTGACTATGACATCAATGATCATTCAATTGTCGCTACAGCCAAAAGTATTGGTCGGAGAGCAACGCGGTTTGCACCATTCGATTTCTCGTGACAAAATACGTCGGATTAGCCTCTTACCAGCAGCACTGGAACAGTTTTTCCACTTTTGCATTTTTGCCTGGTCTTTTTGTTAATTGAAATCGGATACATTGTACTATGCACAATCGCGACTGGTCGTTACTATATTCAACTTTTAACTATACGTTATGTGCCCTTCGGTAGCCCAGAAGACGTCAAATCTTTGGGCTAAGCCCATTTAACTCATCCAGCAATTGTCTTACTTTTAAGTCCAAGACAATCTCAATGTCTTTATCTACGTGTAGAAAAATTACACCATTTGTACATAAAAACACAATGTACTAGATACAGTCTGCTGTAAAAAGTACAACTGATCACTGACCCACATCAATAAGGTTCTAAAAGATGCGGAATTGGCCCAGGCATCGGCAGCTGTTTAGAAAATTGCAAATTTCCCTGGTTTCCATGGAGTAAGAGCCGTTGCCGGGCACGTGACTATGACATCAATGATGATTCAATTGTCGCTACAGCCAAAAGTATTGGTCGGAGAGCAACGCGGTTTGCACCATTCGATTTCTCGTGACAAAATACGTCGGATTAGCCTCTTACCAGTAGCACTGGAACAGTTTTTCCACTTTTGCATTTTTGCCTGGTCTTTTTGTTAATGGAAATCGGCTACACTTTACTATGTACAATCGCGACTGGTCGTTATTATATTCAACTTTTGACTATAAGTTATGTGCCCTTCGGTAGCCCAGAAGACGTCAAATCTTTGGGCTAAAATCATTTAACTCACCCAGCAATTGTCTTACTTCTAAGTCCAAGACAATCTCAATGTCTTTATCTACGTGTAGAAAAACCACACCATTTGTACATAAAAAACACAATGTACTAGATACAGTCTGCTGTAAAAAGTACAACTGATCACTGACCCACATCAATAAGGTTCTAAAAGATGCGGAATTGGCCCAGGCATCGGCAGCTGTTTAAAAAATTGCAAATTTCCCTGGTTTCCATGGAGTAAGAGCCGTTGCTGGGCACGTGACTATGACATCAATGATCATTCAATTGTCGCTACAGCCAAAAGTATTGGTCGGAGAGCATCGCGGTTTACACCATTCGATTTCTCGTGACAAAATACGTCGGATTAGCCTCTTACCAGCAGCACTGGAACAGTTTTTCCACTTTTGCATTTTTGCCTGGTCTTTTTGTTAATTTGAAATCGGATAAAATCTACTATGTACAATCGCGACTGGTCATTACTATATTCAACTTTTGACTATAAGTTATGTGCCCTTCGGTAGCCCAGAAGACGTCAAATCTTTGGGCTAAGCCCATTTAACTCATCCAGCAATTGTCTTACTTTTAAGTCCAAGACAATCTCAATGTCTTTATCTACGTGTAGAAAAAGCACACCATTTGTACATAAAAAAACACAAGGTACTAGATACAGTCTGCTGTAAAAAGAACAACTGATCACTGAACCACATCAATAAGGTTCTAAAAGATGCGGAATTGGCCCAGGCATCGGCAGCTGTTTAAAAAATTGCAAATTTCCCTGGTTTCCATGGAGTAAGAGCCGTTGCTGGGCACCTGACTGTGACATCAATGATCATTCAATTGTCGCTACAGCCAAAAGTATTGGTCGGAGAGCAACGCGGTTTGCACCATTCGATTTCTCGTGACAAAATACGTCGGATTAGCCTCTTACCAGCAGCACTGGAACAGTTTTTCCACTTTTGCATTTTTGCCTGGTCTTTTTGTTAATTTGAAATCGGATACACTGTACTATGCACAATCGCGACTGGTCGTTACTATATTCAACTTTTAACTATACGTTATGTGCCCTTCGGTAGCCCAGAAGACGTCAAATCTTTGGGCTAAGCCCATTTAACTCATCCAGCAATTGTCTTACTTTTAAGTCCAAGACAATCTCAATGTCTTTATCTACGTGTAGAAAAACCACACCATTTGTACATAAAAACACAAAGTACTAGATACAGTCTGCTGTAAAAAGTACAACTGATCACTGACCCACATCAATAAGGTTCTAAAAGATGCGGAATTGGCCCAGGCATCGGCAGCTGTTTAGAAAATTGCAAATTTCCCTGGTTTCCATGGAGTAAGAGCCGTTGCTGGGCACGTGACTATGACATCAATGATCATTCAATTGTCGCTACAGCCAAAAGTATTGGTCGGAGAGCAACGCGGTTTGCACCATTCGATTTCTCGTGACAAAATACGTCGGATTAGCCTCTTACCAGTAGCACTGGAACAGTTTTTCTACTTTTGCATTTTTGCCTGGTCTTTTTGTTAATAGAAATCGGATACACTTTACTATGTACAATCGCGACTGGTCGTTATTATATTCAACTTTTGACTATAAGTTATGTGCCCTTCTGTAGCCCAGAAGACGTCAAATCTTTGGGCTAAGCCCATTTAACTCATCCAGCAATTGTCTTACTTTTAAGTCCAAGACAATCTCAATGTCTTTATCTACGTGTAGAAAAACCACACCATTTGTACATAAAAAACACAAGGTACTAGATACAGTCTGCTGTAAAAAGAACAACTGATCACTGAACCACATCAATAAGGTTCTAAAAGATGCGGAATTGGCCCAGGCATCGGCAGCTGTTTAAAAAATTGCAAATTTCCCTGGTTTCCATGGAGTAAGAGCCGTTGCTGGGCACCTGACTATGACATCAATGATCATTCAATTGTCGCTACAGCCAAAAGTATTGGTCGGAGAGCAACGCGGTTTGCACCATTCGATTTCTCGTCACAAAATACGTCGGATTAGCCTCTTACCAGCAGCAAAGGAACAGTTCTTCCACTTTTGCATTTTTGCCTGGTCTTTTTGTTAATTTGAAATCGGATACACTGTACTATGCACAATCGCGACTGGTCGTTACTATATTCAACTTTTAACTATACGTTATGTGCCCTTCGGTAGCCCAGAAGACGTCAAATCTTTGGGCTAAGCCCATTTAACTCATCCAGCAATTGTCTTACTTTTAAGTCCAAGACAATCTCAATGTCTTTATCTACGTGTAGAAAAACCACACCATTCGTACATAAAAAACACAATGTACTAGATACAGTCTGCTGTAAAAAGTACAACTGATCACTGAACCACATCTATAAGGTTCTAATAGATGCGGAATTGGGCCAGGCATCGGCAGCTGTTTAAAAAATTGCAAATTTCCCTGGTTTCCATGGAGTAAGAGCCGTTGTTGGGCACGTGACTATGACATCAATGATCATTCAATTGTCGCTACAGCCAAAAGTATTGGTCGGAGAGCAACGCGGTTTGCACCATTCGATTTCTCGTGACAAAATACGTCGGATTAGCCTTTTACCAGCAGCACTGGAACAGTTTTTCCACTTTTGCATTTTTGCCTGGTCTTTTTGTTAATTTGAAATCGGATACAATCTACTATGCACAATCACGACTGGTCATTACTATATTCAACTTTTGACTATAAGTTATGTGCCCTTCTGTAGCCCAGAAGACGTCAAATCTTTGGGCTAAGCCCATTTAACTCATCCAGCAATTGTCTTACTTTTAAGTCCAAGACAATCTCAATGTCTTTATCTACGTGTAGAAAAACCACACCATTTGTACATAAAAAACACAAGGTACTAGATACAGTCTGCTGTAAAAAGAACAACTGATCACTGAACCACATCAATAAGGTTCTAAAAGATGCGGAATTGGCCCAGGCATCGGCAGCTGTTTAAAAAATTGCAAATTTCCCTGGTTTCCATGGAGTAAGAGCCGTTGCTGGGCACCTGACTGTGACATCAATGATCATTCAATTGTCGCTACAGCCAAAAGTATTGGTCGGAGAGCAACGCGGTTTGCACCATTCGATTTCTCGTGACAAAATACGTCGGATTAGCCTCTTACCAGTAGCACTGGAACAGTTTTTCCACTTTTGGATTTTTGCCTGGTCTTTTTGTTAATTTGAAATCGGATACACTGTACTATGCACAATCGCGACTGGTCGTTACTATATTCAACTTTTAACTATACGTTATGTGCCCTTCGGTAGCCCAGAAGACGTCAAATCTTTGGGCTAAGCCCATTTAACTCATCCAGCAATTGTCTTACTTTTAAGTCCAAGACAATCTCAATGTCTTTATCTACGTGTAGAAAAACCACACCATTCGTACATAAAAAACACAATGTACTAGATACAGTCTGCTGTAAAAAGTACAACTGATCACTGAACCACATCTATAAGGTTCTAATAGATGCGGAATTGGGCCAGGCATCGGCAGCTGTTTAAAAAATTGCAAATTTCCCTGGTTTCCATGGAGTAAGAGCCGTTGCTGGGCACGTGACTATGACATCAATGATCATTCAATTGTCGCTACAGCCAAAAGTATTGGTCGGAGAGCAACGCGGTTTGCACCATACGATTTCTCGTGACAAAATACGTCGGATTAGCCTTTTACCAGCAGCACTGGAACAGTTTTTCCACTTTTGCATTTTTGCCTGGTCTTTTTGTTAATTTGAAATCCGATACAATCTACTATGTACAATCGCGACTGGTCATTACTATATTCAACTTTTGACTATACGTTATGTGCCCTTCGGTAGCCCAGAAGACGTCAAATCTTTGGGCTAAGCCCATTTAACTCACCCAGCAATTGTCTTACTTTTAAGTCCAAGACAATCTCAATGTCTTTATCTACGTGTAGAAAAACCACACCATTCGTACATAAAAAACACAATGTACTAGATACAGTCTGCTGTAAAAAGTACAACTGATCACTGAACCACATCTATAAGGTTCTAATAGATGCGGAATTGGGCCAGGCATCGGCAGCTGTTTAAAAAATTGCAAATTTCCCTGGTTTCCATGGAGTAAGAGCCGTTGCTGGGCACGTGACTATGACATCAATGATAATTCAATTGTCGCTACAGCCAAAAGTATTGGTCGGAGAGCAACGCGGTTTGCACCATTCGATTTCTCGTCACAAAATACGTCGGATTAGCCTCTTACCAGCAGCACTGGAACAGTTTTTCCACTTTTGCATTTTTGCCTAGTCTTTTTGTTAATTGAAATCGGATACACTGTACTATGCACAATCGCGACTGGTCGTTACTATATTCAACTTTTAACTATACGTTATGTGCCCTTCGGTAGCCCAGAAGACGTCAAATCTTTGGGCTAAGCCCATTTAACTCATCCAGCAATTGTCTTACTTTTAAGTCCAAGACAATCTCAATGTCTTTATCTACGTGTAGAAAAACCACACCATTTGTACATAAAAACACAAAGTACTAGATACAGTCTGCTGTAAAAAGTACAACTGATCACTGACCCACATCAATAAGGTTCTAAAAGATGCGGAATTGGCCCAGGCATCGGCAGCTGTTTAGAAAATTGCAAATTTCCCTGGTTTCCATGGAGTAAGAGCCGTTGTTGGGCACGTGACTATGACATCAATGATCATTCAATTGTCGCTACAGCCAAAAGTATTGGTCGGAGAGCAACGCGGTTTGCACCATTCGATTTCTCGTGACAAAATACGTCGGATTAGCCTCTTACCAGCAGCACTGGAACAGTTTTTCTACTTTTGCATTTTTGCCTGGTCTTTTTGTTAATGGAAATCGGATACACTTTACTATGTACAATCGCGACTGGTCGTTATTATATTCAACTTTTGACTATAAGTTATGTGCCCTTCTGTAGCCCAGAAGACGTCAAATCTTTGGGCTAAGCCCATTTAACTCATCCAGCAATTGTCTTACTTTTAAGTCCAAGACAATCTCAATGTCTTTATCTACGTGTAGAAAAACCACACCATTTGTACATAAAAAACACAAGGTACTAGATACAGTCTGCTGTAAAAAGAACAACTGATCACTGAACCACATCAATAAGGTTCTAAAAGATGCGGAATTGGCCCAGGCATCGGCAGCTGTTTAAAAAATTGCAAATTTCCCTGGTTTCCATGGAGTAAGAGCCGTTGCTGGGCACCTGACTATGACATCAATGATCATTCAGTTGTCGCTACAGCCAAAAGTATTGGTCGGAGAGCAACGCGGTTTGCACCATTCGATTTCTCGTCACAAAATACGTCGGATTAGCCTCTTACCAGCAGCAAAGGAACAGTTCTTCCACTTTTGCATTTTTGCCTGGTCTTTTTGTTAATTTGAAATCGGATACACTGTACTATGCACAATCGCGACTGGTCGTTACTATATTCAACTTTTAACTATACGTTATGTGCCCTTCGGTAGCCCAGAAGACGTCAAATCTTTGGGCTAAGCCCATTTAACTCATCCAGCAATTGTCTTACTTTTAAGTCCAAGACAATCTCAATGTCTTTATCTACGTGTAGAAAAACCACACCATTCGTACATAAAAAACACAATGTACTAGATACAGTCTGCTGTAAAAAGTACAACTGATCACTGAACCACATCTATAAGGTTCTAATAGATGCGGAATTGGGCCAGGCATCGGCAGCTGTTTAAAAAATTGCAAATTTCCCTGGTTTCCATGGAGTAAGAGCCGTTGTTGGGCACGTGACTATGACATCAATGATCATTCAATTGTCGCTACAGCCAAAAGTATTGGTCGGAGAACAACGCGGTTTGCACCATTCGATTTCTCGTGACAAAATACGTCGGATTAGCCTCTTACCAGCAGCACTGGAACAGTTTTTCCACTTTTGCATTTTTGCCTGGTCTTTTTGTTAATTTGAAATCGGATACAATCTACTATGAACAATCACGACTGGTCATTACTATATTCAACTTTTGACTATAAGTTATGTGCCCTTCGGTAGCCCAGAAGACGTCAAATCTTTGGGCTAAGCCCATTTAACTCATCCAGCAATTGTCTTACTTTTAAGTCCAAGACAATCTCAATGTCTTTATCTACGTGTAGAAAAACCACACCATTTGTACATAAAAAACACAAGGTACTAGATACAGTCTGCTGTAAAAAGAACAACTGATCACTGAACCACATCAATAAGGTTCTAAAAGATGCGGAATTGGCCCAGGCATCGGCAGCTGTTTAAAAAATTGCAAATTTCCCTGGTTTCCATGGAGTAAGAGCCGTTGCTGGGCACCTGACTGTGACATCAATGATAATTCAATTGTCCCTACAGCCAAAAGTATTGGTCGGAGAGCAACGCGGTTTGCACCATTCGATTTCTCGTGACAAAATACGTCGGATTAGCCTCTTACCAGTAGCACTGGAACAGTTTTTCCACTTTTGCATTTTTGCCTGGTCTTTTTGTTAATTTGAAATCGGATACACTGTACTATGCACAATCGCGACTGGTCGTTACTATATTCAACTTTTAACTATACGTTATGTGCCCTTCGGTAGCCCAGAAGACGTCAAATCTTTGGGCTAAGCCCATTTAACTCATCCAGCAATTGTCTTACTTTTAAGTCCAAGACAATCTCAATGTCTTTATCTACGTGTAGAAAAACCACACCATTCGTACATAAAATACACAATGTACTAGATACAGTCTGCTGTAAAAAGTACAACTGATCACTGAACCACATCTATAAGGTTCTAATAGATGCGGAATTGGGCCAGGCATCGGCAGCTGTTTAAAAAATTGCAAATTTCCCTGGTTTCCATGGAGTAAGAGCCGTTGCTGGGCACGTGACTATGACATCAATGATCATTCAATTGTCGCTACAGCCAAAAGTATTGGTCGGAGAGCAACGCGGTTTGCACCATACGATTTCTCGTGACAAAATACGTCGGATTAGCCTCTTACCAGCAGCATTGGAACAGTTTTTCCACTTTTGCATTTTTTCCTGGTCTTTTTGTTAATTGAAATCGGATACACTGTACTATGTACAATCGCAACTGGTCGTTACTATATTCAACTTTTAACTATACGTTATGTGCCCTTCGGTAGCCCAGAAGACGTCAAATCTTTGGGCTAAGCCCATTTAACTCATCCAGCAATTGTCTTACTTTTAAGTCCAAGACAATCTCAATGTCTTTATCTACGTGTAGAAAAACCACACCATTCGTACATAAAAAACACAATGTACTAGATACAGTCTGCTGTAAAAAGTACAACTGATCACTGAACCACATCTATAAGGTTCTAATAGATGCGGAATTGGGCCAGGCATCGGCAGCTGTTTAAAAAATTGCAAATTTCCCTGGTTTCCATGGAGTAAGAGCCGTTGTTGGGCACGTGACTATGACATCAATGATCATTCAATTGTCGCTACAGCCAAAAGTATTGGTCGGAGAGCAACGCGGTTTGCACCATTCGATTTCTTGTCACAAAATACGTCAGATTAGCCTCTTACCAGCAGCACTGGAACAGTTTTTCCACTTTTGCATTTTTGCCTGGTCTTTTTGTTAATTGAAATCGGATACACTGTACTATGTACAATCGCGACTGGTCGTTATTATATTCAACTTTTGACTACAAGTTATGTGCCCTTCGGTAGCCCAGAAGACGTCAAATCTTTGGGCTAAACCCATTAAACTCATCCAGCAATTGTCTTACTTCTAAGTCCAAGACAATCTCAATGTCTTTATCTACGTGTAGAAAAACCACACCATTTGTACATAAAAAACACAAGGTACTAGATACAGTCTGCTGTAAAAAGTACAACTGATCACTGACCCACATCAATAAGGTTCTAAAAGATGCGGAATTGGCCCAGGCATCGGCAGCTGTTTAAAAAATTGCAAATTTCCCTGGTTTCCATGGAGTAAGAGCCGTTGTTGGGCACGTGACTATGACATCAATGATCATTCAATTGTCGCTACAGCCAAAGGTATTGGTCGGAGAGCAACGCGGTTTGCACCATTCGATTTCTCGTCACAAAATACGTCGGATTAGCCTCTTACCAGCAGCACTGGAACAGTTTTTCCACTTTTGCATTTTTGCCTGGTCTTTTTGTTAATTGAAATCGGCTACACTGTACTATGTACAATCGCGACTGGTCGTTATTATATTCAACTTTTGACTATAAGTTATGTGCCCTTCGGTAGCCCAGAAGACGTCAAATCTTTGGGCTAAACCCATTAAACTCATCCAACAATTGTCTTACTTCTAAGTCCAAGACAATCTCAATGTCTTTATCTAGGTGTAGAAAAACCACACCATTTGTACATAAAAAACACAAGGTACTAGATACAGTCTGCTGTAAAAAGTACAACTGATCACTGACCCACATCAATAAGGTTCTAAAAGATGCGGAATTGGGCCAGGCATCGGCAGCTGTTTAAAAAATTGCAAATTTCCCTGGTTTCCATGGAGTAAGAGCCGTTGCTGGGCACCTGACTATGACATCAATGATCATTCAATTGTCGCTACAGCCAAAAGTATTGGTCGGAGAGCAACGCGGTTTGCACCATTCGATTTCTCGTCACAAAATACGTCGGATTAGCCTCTTACCATCAGCACTGGAACAGTTTTTCCACTTTTGCATTTTTGCCTGGTCTTTTTGTTAATTTGAAATCGGATACACTGTACTATGCACAATCGCGACTGGTCGTTACTATATTCAACTTTTAACTATACGTTATGTGCCCTTCGGTAGCCCAGAAGACGTCAAATCTTTGGGCTAAGCCCATTTAACTCATCCAGCAATTGTCTTACTTTTAAGTCCAAGACAATCTCAATGTCTTTATCTACGTGTAGAAAAACCACACCATTTGTACATAAAAAACACAAGGTACTAGATACAGTCTGCTGTAAAAAGTACAACTGATCACTGACCCACATCAATAAGGTTCTAAAAGATGCGGAATTGGCCCAGGCATCGGCAGCTGTTTGGAAAATTGCAAATTTCCCTGGTTTCCATGGAGTAAGAGCCGTTGTTGGGCACGTGACTATGACATCAATGATCATTCAATTGTCGCTACAGCCAAAAGTATTGGTCGGAGAGCAACGCGGTTTGCACCATTCGATTTCTCGTGACAAAATACCTCGGATTAGCCTCTTACCAGCAGCACTGGAACAGTTTTTCCACTTTTGCATTTTTGCCTGGTCTTTTTGTTAATTGAAATCGGATACACTGTACTATGTACAATCGCGACTGGTCGTTACTATATTCAACTTTTAACTATAAGTTATGTGCCCTTCGGTAGCCCAGAAGACGTCAAATCTTTGGGCTAAAACCATTTAACTCATCCAGCAATTGTCTTACTTTTAAGTCCAAGACAATCTCAATGTCTTTATCTACGTGTAGAAAAACCACACCATTTGTACATAAAAAACACAAGGTACTAGATACAGTCTGCTGTAAAAAGTACAACTGATCACTGACCCACATCAATAAGGTTCTAAAAGATGCGGAATTGGGCCAGGCATCGGCAGCTGTTTAGAAAATTGCAAATTTCCCTGGTTTCCATGGAGTAAGAGCCGTTGTTGGGCACGTGACTATGACATCAATGATCATTCAATTGTCGCTACAGCCAAAAGTATTGGTCGGAGAGCAACGCGGTTTGCACCATTCGATTTCTCGTGACAAAATACGTCGGATTAGCCTCTTACCAGCAGCATTGGAACAGTTTTTCCACTTTTGCATTTTTTCCTGGTCTTTTTGTTAATTGAAATCGGATACACTGTACTATGTACAATCGCAACTGGTCGTTACTATATTCAACTTTTAACTATACGTTATGTGCCCTTCGGTAGCCCAGAAGACGTCAAATCTTTGGGCTAAGCCCATTTAACTCATCCAGCAATTGTCTTACTTTTAAGTCCAAGACAATCTCAATGTCTTTATCTACGTGTAGAAAAACCACACCATTCGTACATAAAAAACACAATGTACTAGATACAGTCTGCTGTAAAAAGTACAACTGATCACTGAACCACATCTATAAGGTTCTAATAGATGCGGAATTGGGCCAGGCATCGGCAGCTGTTTAAAAAATTGCAAATTTCCCTGGTTTCCATGGAGTAAGAGCCGTTGTTGGGCACGTGACTATGACATCAATGATCATTCAATTGTCGCTACAGCCAAAAGTATTGGTCGGAGAGCAACGCGGTTTGCACCATTCGATTTCTTGTCACAAAATACGTCAGATTAGCCTCTTACCAGCAGCACTGGAACAGTTTTTCCACTTTTGCATTTTTGCCTGGTCTTTTTGTTAATTGAAATCGGATACACTGTACTATGTACAATCGCGACTGGTCGTTATTATATTCAACTTTTGACTACAAGTTATGTGCCCTTCGGTAGCCCAGAAGACGTCAAATCTTTGGGCTAAACCCATTAAACTCATCCAGCAATTGTCTTACTTCTAAGTCCAAGACAATCTCAATGTCTTTATCTACGTGTAGAAAAACCACACCATTTGTACATAAAAAACATAAGGTACTAGATACAGTCTGCTGTAAAAAGTACAACTGATCACTGACCCACATCAATAAGGTTCTAAAAGATGCGGAATTGGCCCAGGCATCGGCAGCTGTTTAAAAAATTGCAAATTTCCCTGGTTTCCATGGAGTAAGAGCCGTTGTTGGGCACGTGACTATGACATCAATGATCATTCAATTGTCGCTACAGCCAAAGGTATTGGTCGGAGAGCAACGCGGTTTGCACCATTCGATTTCTCGTCACAAAATACGTCGGATTAGCCTCTTACCAGCAGCACTGGAACAGTTTTTCCACTTTTGCATTTTTGCCTGGTCTTTTTGTTAATTGAAATCGGCTACACTGTACTATGTACAATCGCGACTGGTCGTTATTATATTCAACTTTTGACTATAAGTTATGTGCCCTTCGGTAGCCCAGAAGACGTCAAATCTTTGGGCTAAACCCATTAAACTCATCCAACAATTGTCTTACTTCTAAGTCCAAGACAATCTCAATGTCTTTATCTAGGTGTAGAAAAACCACACCATTTGTACATAAAAAACACAAGGTACTAGATACAGTCTGCTGTAAAAAGTACAACTGATCACTGACCCACATCAATAAGGTTCTAAAAGATGCGGAATTGGGCCAGGCATCGGCAGCTGTTTAAAAAATTGCAAATTTCCCTGGTTTCCATGGAGTAAGAGCCGTTGCTGGGCACCTGACTATGACATCAATGATCATTCAATTGTCGCTACAGCCAAAAGTATTGGTCGGAGAGCAACGCGGTTTGCACCATTCGATTTCTCGTGACAAAATACGTCGGATTAGCCTCTTACCATCAGCACTGGAACAGTTTTTCCACTTTTGCATTTTTGCCTGGTCTTTTTGTTAATTTGAAATCGGATACACTGTACTATGCACAATCGCGACTTGGTCGTTACTATATTCAACTTTTAACTATACGTTATGTGCCCTTCGGTAGCCCAGAAGACGTCAAATCTTTGGGCTAAGCCCATTTAACTCATCCAGCAATTGTCTTACTTTTAAGTCCAAGACAATCTCAATGTCTTTATCTACGTGTAGAAAAACCACACCATTTGTACATAAAAAACACAAGGTACTAGATACAGTCTGCTGTAAAAAGTACAACTGATCACTGACCCACATCAATAAGGTTCTAAAAGATGCGGAATTGGCCCAGGCATCGGCAGCTGTTTGGAAAATTGCAAATTTCCCTGGTTTCCATGGAGTAAGAGCCGTTGTTGGGCACGTGACTATGACATCAATGATCATTCAATTGTCGCTACAGCCAAAAGTATTGGTCGGAGAGCAACGCGGTTTGCACCATTCGATTTCTCGTGACAAAATACCTCGGATTAGCCTCTTACCAGCAGCACTGGAACAGTTTTTCCACTTTTGCATTTTTGCCTGGTCTTTTTGTTAATTGAAATCGGATACACTGTACTATGTACAATCGCGACTGGTCGTTACTATATTCAACTTTTAACTATACGTTATGTGCCCTTCGGTAGCCCAGAAGACGTCAAATCTTTGGGCTAAGCCCATTTAACTCATCCAGCAATTGTCTTACTTTTAAGTCCAAGACAATCTCAATGTCTTTATCTACGTGTAGAAAAACCACACCATTCGTACATAAAAAACACAATGTACTAGATACAGTCTGCTGTAAAAAGTACAACTGATCACTGAACCACATCTATAAGGTTCTAATAGATGCGGAATTGGGCCAGGCATCGGCAGCTGTTTAAAAAATTGCAAATTTCCCTGGTTTCCATGGAGTAAGAGCCGTTGTTGGGCACGTGACTATGACATCAATGATCATTCAATTGTCGCTACAGCCAAAAGTATTGGTCGGAGACAAACGCGGTTTGCACCATTCGATTTCTTGTCACAAAATACGTCGGATTAGCCTCTTACCAGCAGCACTGGAACAGTTTTTCCACTTTTGAATTTTTGCCTGGTCTTTTTGTTAATTGAAATCGGATACACTGTACTATGCACAATCGCGACTGGTCGTTACTATATTCAACTTTTAACTATACGTTATGTGCCCTTCGGTAGCCCAGAAGACGTCAAATCTTTGGGCTAAAACCATTTAACTCATCCAGCAATTGTCTTACTTTTAAGTCCAAGACAATCTCAATGTCTTTATCTACGTGTAGAAAAACCACACCATTCGTACATAAAAAACACAAGGTACTAGATACAGTCTGCTGTAAAAAGTACAACTGATCACTGACCCACATCAATAAGGTTCTAAAAGATGCGGAATTGGGCCAGGCATCGGCAGCTGTTTAGAAAATTGCAAATTTCCCTGGTTTCCATGGAGTAAGAGCCGTTGTTGGGCACGTGACTATGACATCAATGATCATTCAATTGTCGCTACAGCCAAAAGTATTGGTCGGAGAGCAACGCGGTTTGCACCATTCGATTTCTCGTGACAAAATACGTCGGATTAGCCTCTTACCAGTAGCACTGGAACAGTTTTTCCACTTTTGCATTTTTGCCTGGTCTTTTTGTTAATTGAAATCGGATACACTGTACTATGTACAATCGCGACTGGTCGTTACTATATTCAACTTTTAACTATAAGTTATGTGCCCTTCGGTAGCCCAGAAGACGTCAAATCTTTGGGCTAAGCCCATTTAACTCATCCAGCAATTGTCTTACTTTT
>NW_027018133.1:0-71358 GCF_032854445.1 Liolophura sinensis | reverse complement strand
CCCAATTCTGCGTTCTCGGCGTCGAAGGTTTTCTCCATAAATTTGCTCCATACATCCTGCGATTTGATGGGATGACAAAACAGTTATGTAAAGTTTTGGCCCATTTTATTGCCAGGGTGTTATTGTTAGGAAGACGCCGACGCCGTACCTTGAAGGGTAACGGGGCATCCCATTTTACACCCGGTGGCCTAACAAATAATTTGTCCATGATCTGAGGGAATGATCCGAAGTAGCAAATGGTTGTGATCCTAAATCTTCCCTTGTGGAGCACTGTGTAGGGAGATTCCAAACGTTGGGTGCTACTGGAGAGCTCTTGGTGTCCAACGCGCTTAAATCTATGAGTGGAAACAAACATTCTTAAACCGCTGTCAACCGATAAGGACGTTCCGGGTCAATAACGGCAAGGCCAGTTCCCAAGACGACGTTTAACAACGGCCAAAGAACTAAGGAATTATATTCAGACCGAAAATAAGACGGAATTATACAAAGAAAAGCAGTCAGCAATTTTCATTGATGTAGGAAAGGCGCAAGGTATGTTTTAAGCGAATGAAATAATTGAACAAGTTCAAAGCGAGACGGCCTACCACCATTCAATACATATGTGTTGTTAGATACATAGTTTGGGTGGTGAACGTTTCATCCACGATGACCTCAGTCTAAGTGTAATCTCTGCGCATAAGGAGAGTCAGCATTTGGACCAGTACGTTGGTTCAGATCGTGATGTGCCATACGAACGTCTTACCCGATCAGAACCAGAATTTGTACTATGTCCGCTGAATGGGGTGGCTAAGGATGACATCTGGAATGTTCGGGATTTGGTCACACTCCACATTAGCTGGAATTTCCAAGTGATTACTCCCATGTAGATATTCGACAATGTAGTTTTTACCTCGGCGTCCAGATCTCTGTTCACATCCATTGCAAGATGACAGTGTATAAGGAGCGCTTACTCCGAGATCTTTTAAGGGCATCAAAGAAAACCGACCGTGCTAAAGACACGTTCCTCTGTTCGTCTAAGATAACATACACTCGCCTTGATTTTGCTGCATGATTTCCCTTTGAACAATGTTTCCGCGCACCTGGGTGCATTCAGAGCTCACGGTGGCAACGACTGATACCTCTTTGCCATTATCTGCCTTGGGTAGCGATTCGATACCTTTCGCGAAAGGCTTGTCCAGTTACAGAGTACTCTTTGGGAGAGTAATGTATATGGTATTGGTGACATTGCCCTTGATGTCGCTGTTGTTGTTTCGCTTATAGTCGTTAACTGTTTGCTGACTACTTACTCGCAGGTACGTTTTTCCTTACTTATCGGTGCAGGTAAGTGAAATCTGCATCACATCCAGCACTTCTAACACGTGTCGCGTTACCATGTGTTCACTTAGCACATAAAGGTAACACAGAAGAGCTGACTGATGTAAGATGCCCGCTTTCTGTCACTCCTTGGCTCAGACGTCCCATCACACATTACGTTACACGTCATGCGTGTACGTGTACTAACATATTACATATACACATGAACTAAACACTACATGAGGAGCTCGTTGTGGGGAGTGTACATATTATGGAAATCTATTCCAGTATGCCTCATGTGGAGTCCTTAGTGTGTTTCCTGCTGGATAATCTTAGGTTCAAGCATCGCCCTTGTTGGCACTCCGTGGTGAGCGCGGTAACACGTTGGGTGAAATCTTAATATATATATCTATTATGTCTTCCGAAACCTTTCGTCTAATGTCTAATGTGTTTATGAGCTTCCCTTCAGCCGATTTCGCCAAGTACTGATAAAAAGAGGAAGTTGAAAGTTTTGCCGGACTGAACAATAGCCGTCATCGAAAATCCACTCATTTACATTAAAAGAGCTTGACGGGGCGCTGCGGGTGCACTAAAAACATTAAAAAGCTAAGATCCGGAGAGATTCTCATAGAATGCTTCCGGAAACAACAATTAACAAATCTGTTGACTTTGAACAAAATATCTGATATTCGGGTCAGAAGACATCTGGTAACATACTTAAAATGAATACATATTTATTGACGTTTAATACAACCTCTATTCCGTCACATATCTACATTGGCTAGTACAGAGTTAGTGTTGACTTATATAACCCTAACCTTCCTCTCCGGCCGTAATGGTTTCGACTGTAGCAGAACAGTTAAGTGTTGCAATTTCGGTGGAAATCACATTTGGGAAAACAAATAATCAGTTTAAAAATTAAAAGCCATTTATCTTATCAGGAGACTCGTAAGTTGGTGTCGCCCTTAAAAAATTCACTGCAGACTTCGTTTGCCAATGTGGTCAAGCAAGTAACATCCGTTTCTAGTCAAACTTCCTAGACTTGGCCCATTGGAAACGACAAGCCCAGTTCTACCTATGTGGAACGTTCTGATTAACTTGCGCTTAATTCTTACTCAACCCATACTACTTCAATACAACAAATAAAACCGTTAAATAGTTGTATTTATTTATTTATTTGATTGGTGTTTTACGCCGTATCCAAGAATGTTTCACTTATACGACGGCGGCCAGCATTATGGTGGGATGAATCTGGGCAGAGCCCGGGGGAAACCCACGACCATCCGCAGTTTGCTGGCAGACCTTCACACGTATGGCCGGAGAGGCAGCCAGCATGAGCTGACAGCATTGGTGAGAAGTTCCTGGGTCATTACGCTGCGCTAGCCCGCTAACCAACTGAGCCACGGAGTTCCCCTGTTACATAGTAACTGACACACTTCTAAACCTGAACCCAATCCCTCTAAATTTAAATAATGGCAAAAATCAGTCCAAAAATAAACCTAAAAATAATAATAATAAGCCTAGTAAACCTGTGGCCCCACAGAGTGGCCCTCTAAGGCCCTTCAAAAGTTTGGATCGTTTGACGACATTTAAAGTGGATTATACCTCCATGCCTGTATTTACCCTGTGTTGTGCTCTGCGGGTGTGACGTCATTCAAAGGCTTGACTGTTCCAGTTCTGTGTAACCTGTGTACTTCGTTCGCTAACCTAGCGAAATACCTGACTGGGACAATTTGTGAATTGTGTGTTTATCCCATGGTCTTTACGTTGGATCTCCTGGAACACGTTCTTTGGGATGCAAAGGTGAACTGGAAACTTTTAAAGACCGGTAATACTGATGTGTATGTTTTTTATGTTGTTGTTGTTGAACTGTCTGTAAAACTGTACGTCTCATTTTATATATAAAGCATTGTTTACATTGTAATATTGAGTCACTGAGTCTGTTTTCTGTTGCTGTTTTCAATACCGTAACAGAAATTGGGGGCTTGTCCGGGAACTGATTGTTTCCTTTTTGTTTTGCACCGGATATTTGAAGTTAAAAACAAGTGAGAAGCGATTGCTTAATTTTAACGGTGAATGATTCAGTGGCTAGATATTTACAATGGGAGATTTTGATCCTAAACAGTTTGTTAATGCGCCCGATCAGGATGTTATTGAGAGTTTAAAGAAGGAAGACTTGGTTAAGTTAGGGACATTTTTAGGTTTGTCCGTAAAGTCTTCATGGAGGAAAAGAGATATGCAGTATACTTTGTTGAAACATTTAGTGGAGATAGGTAAGCTTGATAGTTCTGCATTATCTGATTATGAGTTCGAGGGTCAGTCTGATGCCGAGCTTAAGTTTAAGCAGTTTGAGTTAAAGTTGAGATTGGAGAAAGAGGAAAGGGAGAAAGAGAAAGAGAGGGAACATGAGATAGAGTTAGAAAAGTTGAAAATGCAGAGAGAGAGAGAGGAAAGAGAGAGGGAAGTGCAGAGAGAGGAAAGAGAGAGGGAAGTGCAGAGCGAGGAGAGAGAGAGGCAAGAAAGAGAGAGGGAAAGAGAATTGGAGTTCCAAATGAAAAAGTTAGAGGTAGAGAGAGGTGAGAAACCGGGTCCTTCCGGTAGACAGGGTTCAGGATTTGATGTGACTAAATACATTCGGTTAGTTCCATCCTTTCAGGAAAAAGAGGTGGATAAGTATTTTCTGCATTTTGAGAAAATTGCAAATAGTTTGAAGTGGCCTAAAGAGTTCTGGACTATGTTATTACAGAGTGTGCTAATTGGAAAGGCCAGGGAAATTTACACTCAGTTAAGTGTAGAGAATGCTTCCAATTATGACTATGTGAAAGAGGTAATTTTGAATTGTTATGAATTGGTGCCTGAAGCTTACCGCCAGAAATTTCGTAACTATGAAAAAGGTAGAGGTCAGACATACGTTGAGTTTGGTCGAGCTAAGGAGCAGTTGTTTGATCGCTGGTGTACAGCCAAGAAAATAGGCAGGGATTTTGAAAGTTTGCGTCAGCTTGTGCTGGTAGAAGAGTTCAAGCGTTGTAATCATAATGATGTAAAGGTGTTCGTTGATGAGCAGAAGGCGAGTACACTTGAAGAGGCAGCCAGTTTAGCTGATGATTATTCCTTGACACATAAGGTTACATACACGGGTAAGCCATTTAATTCATTTACACGTAGAAATACCCAGTCACATGCAACAGGTAGAGGTAGCTCTACACAGAAGAGTTCTACACCAGGCTCCAATGGTTCTACAGCTCATGGTTCACGTAGTTCAGATTGGAATGGTAGTCCTCGAAATAGGGTCACTTGTAAATTTTGCAAGCGGGTAGGTCACGTGATGAGTGAATGTTACAAGTTGAAAAGGATACGGGAAGCTCAGAATAAGTCTAAGCCCACAGGTTTTTGTGTTGCAATGCACAAAACATTGCCGGAAGTTACATCAGCAGTTAAAAGCAGATCTGAGTTAGCTGATACGGGATTGGATAAGATTCCCAAATGCTCTATGGATAGCTTCGCTCCGTTTATCAATTCTGGTTCAGTGTCGCTTAGAAGCGACATGTCTTGTGCTACCCCTATAAAGATATTAAGGGATACTGGGGCATCTCAGTCTCTGTTGTTGATGAATACTCTGCCCTTTTCTGAAGAGTCATACTCTGGGGTTCGTGCCCTTATTAGAGGTGTAGAGTCTAGTGACTTTGTCAGTGTTCCCCTTCATGATATTTATTTGTCATCAGATTTGATATCTGGACCTGTCAGGGTAGGCATTAAGCCTTAGTTACCTTTTGAGGGTATTCATTTGTTGTTGGGAAATGACTTGGCACATGATAAAGTTACTGTTGATCCCTTAATGGTTGATAAGCCTTCTCTGAATTCAGTCACAGAGCCAGTTGAAAGTGAGATAGCGGGTTTATATCCGTCCTGTGTTGTTACAAGAGCTATGTCTAGAAAAGTCAGTACAGACCAGGGTAGTACTGTTGATTTGAGTGAGACTTTTCTCAACAACATGATGGATGGAGATTCTTCCAAATTAGACAGCCAGCAGGAAGTAGATACTAATTTTGTTAGTGGTGATCAGCCATTTTGTAGGACTGAGTTGATTGCTGAACAACACAGTGATCCAAGTATTTCTTGATGGTTTAATGATGCAGCTAAAGATGGTGAATCTGTACCTGACCCATGCTACTACTATGTCAAGTCTGGCATATTGATGCGGCAGTGGAGGCCTCCCGATGTTTCGTTGGAGGATGAATGGGCAATTAAGCATCAGGTAGTTGTGCCCAAGTCTTATCGTAAAGACATACTGACTATAGCGCATGAAACGCCGTTAGCAGGTCATTTAGGTGTTAATAAGACCTATCATAAGATTCTCAGTCATTTTTATTGGCCAGGAATAAGGAAAGATGTTACTGAATTTTGCAGGTCTTGTCATGCATGTCAGTTAGTGGGGAAACCTAACCAGACAATCCCCAAGGCAGCCTTGAGGCCTATTCCTGCAATTGGTGAGCCATTCAGTAGAATCTTAATAGATTGTGTTGGTCCGCTACCTAAGACAAAATCTGGAAATCAGTATATGTTAACCATAATGTGTACTTCAACTCGTTTCCCTGAGGCAATTCCACTAAGGAATATTACTGCCAAGACTGTAATTAAGGCTTTAGTTAAGTTCTTCACCATGTTTGGTCTGCCTAAGTCAGTACAGTCAGACCAGGGTTCAAATTTTATGTCTGGTGTGTTCCAACAAGTTATGCATGAGCTAGGTATTAGCCAGTATAAATCCTCAGCTTATCACCCACAAAGTCAAGGAGCACTAGAGAGATTCCATCAGACACTGAAAAGTATGATAAGAACTTACTGCTTTGAGACAGGGAAAGATTGGGACGAGGGTGTACCTTTGCTAATGTTTGCTGTAAGAGAGTCTGTACAAGAGTCACTTGGATTTAGTCCATTTGAGCTTGTGTTTGGCCATACTGTGCGTGGTCCACTACAGTTGTTCAAGGAAAAGTTTGTGTCTGGTGATAGTGACAATGTTAACCTATTACAGTATGTGTCAAGTTTTCGTACTAAGCTCAACAGAGTATGTGAGTTAGCCAGAGAGAATCTTACAGCTTCTCAGAAGAGTATGAAAACTAAGTATGACAAAGAGACAGTAAGACGCAGATTTGAAGTTGGTCAGAAGGTATTGGCCTTACTTCCAGTTAGTGGTAAGCCACTTGAAGCTCGTTATTTTGGACCTTATGTAGTAGACAAGAGGCTAAGTGATCTTAATTATATTATTTTCACTCCTGATCGGCGCAAATCTAGACAACTTTGTCACATTAACATGTTAAAGCCATATGTAGACAGAGATAGCACTGATCTCAATGTTGTACATCCTAGTGGAGTTGCTATCTCTTGTTTTCCAGTGCCAAGTTGTAAGAGAGAATTAAAGCGTTTTTTGGGCATGGCAGGTTATTATCGTAAGTTCTGTAGGAACTTTTCATTTGTTAGTGAGCCACAAACTCAGCTGTTAAAGAAAAGTGCTAAATCCTTGTGGTCCATTGAGTGTCCGAGATCTTTTGATAGATTAAAGGCCATGCTAAGCAGCGGCCCCATACTTGTAGCACCTGATTTTAATTTACCATTTAAGCTAGCTGTTGATGCTAGTGATATATCTGCTGGGGCAGTTTTGTTACAAGAAAATGAAACAGATCACGTTGATCACCTTGTATGTTTTTTCTCTCGCAAATTTGACAAGTGCCAGAGAAATTATTCGACAATAGAAAAGGAGTGTCTGTCCTTGATTCTAGCATTACAACATTTTGAAGTATACGTGACTTCGTCAAGTTACCCCATTGTTGTGTATACAGATCACAATCCCTTAACCTTCTTGCACAAACTAAAAGGTAAAAACCGAAGATTGTTACGGTGGAGTTTGCTTTTGCAAGAATTTAATCTAGAGATTAGACACATAAAAGGGAAAGATAATGTGATTGTTGATTGTTTGTCACGTGTCTAGTTGGTTTTCTGCAGCTTTGTTTTCAAAGACTGTGGTAAACGTTATTATTATTCATAATTATGAATATGTTAAAGAAAGTTTTATGCAAAACTTTCTTTCCCTGAAGGGTGGGGGTGTTATGTATGACTATTTAACGTTTTCATGTACTGTTAGTCTGCGGACCTTTGTGAAAGCATAACAGGCCCTATTATATATGTACAGCGCGGACCTGATGGAAAGCACCTTGTTCAATGCTCTGTTTATTTAACTGGCTGTTCATTGGCTGTTAATTCTGTGTCTAAAAATAGTTGAATCCACCTGGAGCGTATATAAGCCGTGTTTTCTGTGCAGAGGGGAGGTATTTTTGCTGCATCCACTGGGAGCCAGGAGAGTGTGCGATGCTCTCGTATCGAGTCCATTATATTGATATGAGCTGGTGATGCCAGTTTCATTTGGGAGGACAGATTTTTATGCCGGCACCGTTTGTGTACCACAGTAGTACTGATGTCTGGTTTATGTGAATTTCTGCGGAAGTCACGTTTATTGGTGTTCGGATCTTTATTATGATTATACAGTGTTGACTGTGTAATTTGTTTAACACGCTGACCTCACCTGACCGACAAGGTCGCCAAGGACTCTAAACTGAAGTTTTCAGTTTTGCAGAGGACGTTCGTTCTGCCACAAGGTGACATTACTCTACGTCTCTGAACGGCTCGTTTGTGAGTTTCTGCGGGCGCTGTGACTGTTCTAAAGTGGATTATACCTCCATGCCTGTATTTACCCTGTGTTGTGCTCTGCGGGTGTGACGTCATTCAAAGGCTTGACTGTTCCAGTTCTGTGTAACCTGTGTACTGCGTTCGCTAACCTAGCGAAATACCTGACTGGGACAATTTGTGAATTGTGTGTTTATCCCATGGTCTTTACGTTGGACCTCCTGGAACACGTTCCTTGGGATGCAAAGGTGAACTGGAAACTTTTAAAGACCGGTAATACTGATGTGTATGTTTTTTATGTTGTTGTTGTTGAACTGTCTGTAAAACTGTACGTCTCATTTTATATATAAAGCATTGTTTACATTGTAATATTGAGTCACTGAGTCTGTTTTCTGTTGCTGTTTTCAATACCGTAACACGCAGAGGCCAAGTAGTTATAACGCGGTGTCGTATTGGACATTCTCGTCCAACTCACAATTTTATTCTTGATGGGGGCACTGTCCATAGTGTGTTGAGTGTGAAGTTGAACGCGGCATCAAACATATCCTGGTTGACTGTGTAGACCTTGCCCATGTTCGGCGAAGACCCTACACAGCCAACTCCGTATATGATTTGTTTCACAACATTGCAGGTGATGTTGTCATATAATACTTGAGGGCCATTGACTGTAGTATAAAATATAAACTTTAGTTATCCTATTGAAGCCTCCGTGGCTCAGTTGGTTAGCACGCTAGCGCAGCTTAATGACACAGGAACCTCACACCAAAGCCGTCGCTGTGAGTTCAGCGCATGCGGGCTGTTTTATATATTTTATATAAACTTTTTAAAAAACCTCGTGGTTTTCGAGTTTTAACTGTTTTGATTTTTCTTGTCTGATTTTAAACATGTGCAAACGTTTTTGTTTCGTTTTTATGTTTATCATCATATCGAAAGCCAATCACCGCCTTGTGTTTTCAACTTGCTCTCGCCACGACATTTGCATGGCGTTAAGCCATACTCATTCATTGACACGTAATGTTTTCTAAGCTCTTTAGTACTGACAAATAATGTTGTGTATATTCTTTTATGCTGACACATAATGTTTTCTAACCTTTTTTGTACTGAAGCATAATGTTATCTACGCCCATTTGTACTGACAGATAATGTGTTATAAGGTCTTTTTCATTGACACATATTGAGTTGTAAGCTCCTTTGTACTGACACGTTTTCTAAACTCTTTTGCTCTGGCACGTAATGTTTTACAAGATCTTCTCCACTGAAACATAGTGTTGTCCATGCTCATTTTTGCCGACACGTAATGTTTCGTAAGCTCTTTTGTACTGACACATAACGTTTTCTAATCTCTTTCGTACTGAAACATAATGTTTTCTAATCTTTTTTGTATTGATACATAATGTTTTCTAATCTCTTTTGTACTGACACATAATGTTTTCTAATCTCTTTCGTACTGATACATAATGTTTTCTATTCTCTTTCGTACTGATACATAATGTTTTCTATTCTCTTTTGTACTGATACATAATGTTTTCTAATCTCTTTCGTACTGATACATAATGTTTTCTAACCTCTTTTGTACTGATACATAATGTTTTCTAAGCTCTTTCGTACTGATACATAATGTTTTCTAATCTCTTTCGTACTGATACATAATGTTTTCTAATCTCTTTCGTACTGATACATAATGTTTTCTAAGCTCTTTCGTACTGATACATAATGTTTTCTAAGCTCTTTTGTACTGACACATAATGTTTTCTAATCTCTTTTGTACTGACACATAATGTTTTCTAATCTCTTTTGTACTGATACATAATGTTTTCTAATCTCTTTCGTACTGATACATAATGTTTTCTAACCTCTTTCGTACTGATACATAATGTTTTCTAATCTCTTTTGTACTGATACATAATGTTTTCTAATCTCTTTCGTACTGATACATAATGTTTTCTAAGCTCTTTTGTACTGACACATAATGTTTTCTTATCTCTTTTGTACTGACACATAATGTTTTCTAATCTCTTTTGTACTGACACAAAATGTTTTCTAATCTCTTTCGTACTGATACATAATGTTTTTTAAGCTCTTTTGTACTGACACATAATGTTTTCTAATCTCTTTCGTACTGACACATAATGTTTTCTAACCTCTTTCGTACTGACACATAATGTTTTCTAATCTCTTTTGTACTGACACATAATGTTTTCTAATCTCTTTTGTACTGATACATAATGTTTTCTAAGCTCTTTCGTACTGATACATAATGTTTTCTAATCTCTTTCGTACTGATACATAATGTTTTCTAATCTCTTTCGTACTGATACATAATGTTTTCTAAGCTCTTTCGTACTGATACATAATGTTTTCTAAGCTCTTTTGTACTGACACATAATGTTTTCTAATCTCTTTTGTACTGACACATAATGTTTTCTAATCTCTTTTGTACTGACACATAATGTTTTCTAATCTCTTTTTTACTGACACAAAATGTTTTCTAATCTCTTTTGTACTGATACATAATGTTTTTTAAGCTCTTTCGTACTGACACATAATGTTTTCTAATCTCTTTCGTACTGACACATAATGTTTTCTAACCTCTTTCGTACTGACACATAATGTTTTCTAATCTCTTTTGTACTGACACATAATGTTTTCTTATCTCTTTTGTACTGACACATAATGTTTTCTAATCTCTTTTGTACTGACACAAAATGTTTTCTAATCTCTTTCGTACTGATACATAATGTTTTTTAAGCTCTTTTGTACTGACACATAATGTTTTCTAATCTCTTTCGTACTGACACATAATGTTTTCTAACCTCTTTCGTACTGACACATAATGTTTTCTAATCTCTTTTGTACTGACACATAATGTTTTCTAATCTCTTTTGTACTGATACATAATGTTTTCTAAGCTCTTTCGTACTGATACATAATGTTTTCTAATCTCTTCGTACTGATACATAATGTTTTCTAATCTCTTTCGTACTGATACATAATGTTTTCTAAGCTCTTTCGTACTGATACATAATGTTTTCTAAGCTCTTTTGTACTGACACATAATGTTTTCTAATCTCTTTTGTACTGACACATAATGTTTTCTAATCTCTTTTGTACTGACACATAATGTTTTCTAATCTCTTTTTTACTGACACAAAATGTTTTCTAATCTCTTTTGTACTGATACATAATGTTTTTTAAGCTCTTTCGTACTGACACATAATGTTTTCTAATTTCTTTCGTACTGACACATAATGTTTTCTAACCTCTTTCGTACTGACACATAATGTTTTCTAATCTCTTTTGTACTGACACATAATGTTTTCTAATCTCTTTTGTACTGATACATAATGTTTTCTAAGCTCTTTCGTACTGATACATAATGTTTTTTAATCTCTTTTGTACTGATACATAATGTTTTCTAATCTCTATCGTACTGATACATAATGTTTTCTAAGCTCTTTTGTACTGACATATAATGTTTTCTAACCTCTTTCGTACTGACACATAATGTTTTCTAATCTCTTTCGTACTGATACATAATGTTTTCTAATCTCTTTTGTACTGACACATAATGTTTTCGAATCTCTTTTGTACTGACACATAATGTTTTCTAACCTCTTTTGTACTGACACATAATGTTTTCTAATCTCTTTTGTACTGACACATAATGTTTTCTAATCTCTTTTGTACTGACACATAATGTTTTCTAATCTCTTTTGTACTGACACATAATGTTTTCTAATCTATTTCGTACTGACACATAATGTTTTCTAATCTCTTTTGTACTGACACATAATGTTTTCTAATCTCTTTTGTACTGACACATACTGTTTTCTAACCTCTTTCGTACTGATACATAATGTTTTCTAATCTCTTTTGTACTGACACATAATGTTTTCTAATCTCTTTTGTACTGATACATAATGTTTTCTAATCTCTTTCGTACTGACACATAATGTTTTCTAATCTATTTCGTACTGATACATAATGTTTTCTAATCTCTTTTGTACTGACACATAATGTTTTCTAATCTCTTTTGTACTGACACATACTGTTTTCTAACCTCTTTCGTACTGATACATAATGTTTTCTAATCTCTTTCGTACTGACACATAATGTTTTCAAATCTCTTTCGTACTGATACATAATGTTTTCTAAGCTCTTTTGTACTGACACATAATGTTTTCTAATCTCTTTTGTACTGACACATAATGTTTTCTAATCTCTTTTGTACTGACACATAATGTTTTCTAACCTCTTTCGTACTGACACATAATGTTTTCTAATCTCTTTTGTACTGACACATAATGTGTTCTAAGATATTTTGCAGTCACACATAACTAGTCTGTCAAAATCACAGTGGGAAAGGTTATATGTCATATGTGACAGTCACTAACCGCTGGATCAAAATGTTTCCCAACAGGTACATGAAATAATACTGGTTAATGGAGGGGTTGGAGGCATTCAGTTATATCATTTATCCTGACTTTAGAGAGGATATACTCAGTCAACAAAGTAACTGTGTATGGATATAAATATATCGTTCTTTTATTTTCGAATGCATAATCCATCTTGTTTTCATGTCGGATCCTTGTTAGGTTTCTAGCCATTTCGTCAACGTGTTGGGGCTGGCGTCGCTGTAGATTCAAGCATCGGCCCATTGCGTTCCAAACGTGCCCAATAGGTACCAAATCAGGTAAATTTGCAGGTCAATGGTCCACATAAAAGTTGCTTTCATCCATAACTCATCTTGACCCGAGCTGTATGGGGACAAGCATTGTCATGCTGAAATGTCATCCTCGGCCGTGACGTCGGGACATCGAGCTGACGGAACTGGTCCTGTTAACCTCCAGCTTTCAAGTTACCTTCAACATGAACGAGAGGAGTACGGTGGCGAAGCGTGAAACATCCCCACACCATTGCTGACCCGAGATCCCTTCGTAAACAGTACATTTTGCCACCAGGATGCACGGCGTCTGACGTGCTGTCTACATCACTGCTACTTTCCTTGACGATGTTGTCGCGTCAACAACGGGTGTAACGCAGTACGGCGTACGCGCAATTCAATCTCCCGCAGACCAACTCCACCTTGTTGTGGGTTTATACCACTATTGTCTGGAATGATTCGAGTGGTTTCTACGGTTGATTGACTCCTGTTTCTGAGATGTGTCATACAAATCCACCCATCTTGCGCCGGCGTCGCTACTCATTCAGAGCGCAGACGATCCCTACGTCGTAAAGTATTCTCTGGCGTCAAGCGACCACTATGCGTTCAGAGGTCGACTTTAACGAATATTAATGTAGGCTGTACTTGTACAGTTTCTTTCGTTCAAACGTTTTTAACATTCTGCGAAATTGAATGCGCAAAAACTTTTTTGAACGAGTGTAGTTGTTTTTTCTTGATCATTCTTGATCTCACATTTGTCAAAATAAGCCGTTTTACTCTACGAGCATGATGTGTGTAATGTAAAACTGAACTATCGGAGTGTCTGACGAAATAAACGGTTTTGGATAAAATACACTTTTAAAACATACACTTGTTCAGATATCTTGCAATTTATAAAGTTCCTGATGTGACTGAGCTAACCCAGGCCTTAATGTAGGCAGATTTGGAGGTAATTCAACGCTGTGGATAAAATGATTGATACCCGTCATTTCCTCTTCTACAGAGTACTTGTTCTAAAAGCTGTTGATTTATCATGTACCTCCAATGATTTTGTCTTCGCATTCTACAATGCCGATATTTGGCAGGGGTCACCTTTTCTGAGTATCTTGCGGGGTCAGTGCACCGGATAAAATGCCTGGCATAGGTCATTCGGCAAAATTTCCTTGTTCAGATCGCAAAGGATTTATCCGGCATTTCCAGTTTTCGAGCTAGTCAAACTGTTACACGTGACACCGGAGGCAACCATTTGCGATCGTCGTTCAACGCATCCGATAAAATGTATTGCACAGAGCATTTTTCAGGCAGCGAAGTGTACATTAGCACTGGTAAATCCTAAGTTTTAGTTAGCCCATGTTAAGGTGGTTAAAGTGGTAAAGACCAAACTAATTCATTGATATCTCGTACATGGTTATTTATTTGATTTATTTGATTGGTGTTTTTCGCTGTACTCAATAATACTTCACTTATACGAAGGCAGCCAGTATTATGGTAGGAGGAAACGGGGCAGATCCGGGGGAAACCCACGACCATCCGCAGGTTTTTGCCAGACCTTCCCAATTACGACCAAGAGGAAGCCACTAATGCGGTCGCTGTGAGTTCAAGTCCAGCTCATGCTGGTTTCCTCTCCGGCTGTAAGTGGGAAGGTCTGCCAGCAACCTGCGGATGGTCGTGGGTTTCCCCCGGGCTATGACCGGTTTCCACCCACCATAATGCTGACCGCCGTCGTACAAGTGAAATATTCTTGAGTACGGCGTAAAACACCAATCAAATAAATAAATAAATAAATACCAAGAGGAAGCCCGCATGAGCTGGACGTGGCGCTAGCGCGCTAACCACGGAAGCCTCTGTACATGGTTATTGTGCAGAGCAAATACAGGATTATAAGGAATTGGCCGTACGAATATTAACGATGCCCTTGCGTACCGACTAGTTCTGAGCCACATCGAGTAGAAGAATAAGCGGAATAACTGGAAATGCGATCATTTTGTATCATGCAGTTAAAAGTGCGAACAGACGACACTAAAAGTCTATTGCTCCCTAGTTAACGAGTTAACATACCCAAATATCAGAAGACCTTACGGAGATGCTAAAAACACACCGCGGCAATAGGCCTTAACTCTGAACTGGACCTACTCGGTAAATCGGTCAACATTTTCATTCCCAGGGTCGACTTGCACGAAGTGTTCTTAAACTTAAGAGCTTGTAACTACCGTGGCGACGTAAGCCTAGTGCTGGTAGCCATGGTAGTTACGTGCTCTTCACGTTAAGAAGGCTTCGTGCAAGTCGGCCCGGGGGGCTGTTTCTCAAATGGGTCGTAATATTACGCCGGTCGCAAATGCCAAGGCAACGTATGCCGTCAGTATACGACGTCATGGTGATTAGGCCGGCGTAACGTACGTTACAACGCCATTAAGAAACAGCCTCAGGTCCCCCAAAAGCCCCAGGTCCGCAGGACGAAGCTTAAAAGACCCCTTTTGCCGATTTTTACCGATTAAATCAAAACATATCGCTCATCTGATAGTGTTGATCTATGATTTATCTGATGGTTTTCTCGAGCGTATGATGTGACGACAGGTATTAATAAGCACCTGACGACTCGTAAGCACAGAACCGTCGACACTGCGCAGATTATTCAACTCGCCAGGAAGTGATGCCATGACAGTTTGACGACTCAACAGGACTACATGAATCAGCATACACACAAATAAATAATTTCATGTACTGGTATCTTAAACTTCTCTGCGCAGTAGGCCGGATGTTATAACTGTATTTTTGTAATGTTGTTGGTTACGTAATATCTTGTTAATATAGTCTATTTGTTTTAACCAGTCGCCTATATTCAGCGGTCTGTAACATCACTTTCACTACCAAAATTGCCTCTAGTTAGTGACACGTAACAACACAAGCTCTACACATGGGTATGTTTGAAGTTCATATTCATGCAAGGCAAATGACGTCAGAATACTGTTTTAAATTCATAATGTTAAATTAAATAAGCTAGATTTCGACACTAAGATATTGGACGGAGTCCAACATGTTCTGACATAGGGCGATCCCAGTTAGCGAAACAGGTATCGACTTTACTGTAAATCCTGTTTCTGAGAGTGCCATACGTGAAATTATTTAGACGTTTTAGGATAATATAACCTTAAAAAATGAATTTCATTTTATCTTTTGTAGTATATGATCTCACGTCAGTATGGATTTAAAGATGGATGTCAGGACATGAAATCGATTTAGTCTATTCGCAGAGACTGCTTTTATTGCGTCGAGTTTGTTCTAAACGTTTGTTGGTGCAGCTATTGTAAAACAAGTTACTCTCCATGCCCACTTCCCAGCATGCAACTTGCTTTTGAATAATTATGAAGTCTTCGTATCGCTTAGTGTTTAACGTCGTACTTAACAATTTTCCAGTCATATGACGACGAAGGAATAATTAGCGTGCATGTACGTGTAATGTGCCTCCTTGTTGCAGGACGGATTTCCACCGTTCTTTTATCTGGTGCCATTGTATTCATACGGGTCAACCAGTCGTTGCACTATCCCCTTCATACTGAACGCCAAGCGAGGAAGTTACAACTTCCTATTTTAAGGTCTCAAGGGTGACCCGACCCAGGATTGGCCCAGGATCTACCTCCCCAGAAGCGGGCGCACTACCAACTGAGCCATCGGGGACATTGTTACATGTGACTGCCTAAAGGCAATTTTGACAGCAAATATGAAAGAAATAGACCATGGATGCAGGTTTCTCTGTGATCAGTGAAAATTTTGAGAAGGATTATGGATTTTTGTATGACCGGCGGGTGCAAGGTGCTTTTCCAGGTATATACTTAATTTGTAGACCTGACAAGTAAACTTTCGAACTTTTACTATACCATGGGCGTTTGAAAAACGTTTCACAGAAAGTAATTTAGATTTGACGAACGATAGAGAAAACTGAAGAGCCGAACGTTTGTGAACTTGAAAAGTTTCTAAAGGAGATAGGTGTTATTCGTGCCTGTGGAACAGGGTGAGACAGGTGATCAGTATATTAATGTCAACAAAAGTTGCCTTATATTTTTCACAAGTCACATGATACAATATGGGAGTTTCAAGTTCGAAATGTTCTATCTCTCAAGGTAGAAAAACTTCAACTCTATCATGTGACCTGTTAAAAATGTTACACAACTCTTTTGATCACATTCACTATAACATGAGCGTCTGAATGAATGAATGAATGATTATGGCTTTACGCCACATCGGCAATTTTTCAGCCATATCGTGGCAAGAACATGTAGTAATCTGTAAATCAGTATAGGGTCTTCAAGAAGAGAAGGTGAACCTATAAATCAAATAAAAAGGACAAGCGTGTTTAAAATCCGTTAAAACAACCAAACCTCCGTTAAAACTTGAAAACCACAATCATTTCTTAAAATTCTAATGTATATATATAAACAAGAAATAATGTAAAATGAGTTATATCTTATAATATAAACCAATATATTTTAAGTAATCAATGACAGCATCGCCAGCCACGCTGTCCAATAAGTCAAATATAGAGTTGACCGTGTAGAATCTTTTCGGAATATAAACAAAGTGTACACAGTCAACAAGGATATGTCTGATGCCGTATTGGGCATTACATCCAACACACTCGGGAGCACTGCTCCCTTCCAGGATAAAATTGTGTATTAGGCGAGAATGCCGACCACAGCATCTTGTTAAAACTACTTGGTCTCTACGAAACATGCCAAGGAGTATAAGAATGATAGCCAATGACAGGATAAATAGCATGCAGTTTATTATGGACCTGCAAGTTATATTCACCCTGCCAAAAGCGAGGAATATATTTAAGAATATTACACTTAAAATCAGTATACGGGATTTTAATCTTAGATATGGGTTTTTTTGCCCCTCCCTGTCTGCGACTGTGTTTCCATGGATACCAATATGACATGGTATCCAACAGAATATAATATCTTTACCTCTTCTAATTAATTTCCTATGTTTGGCTAAAATTTTAAGGATCGACGGATTTTTAAATTGTTTATTTTCAATTGCCAAAAGACAAGGAAGCGAGTCACTGCATAACACAGTCCTCTGGGCATACCAAGAAGAAACATATGATAAGGCCAGGAGTATAGCCCTGGCCTCTGCAGAAAAGATAGAAGATGAAGGTGGAAGACGAAGGGAGGTGACCTGCTGCCGCAACCCTGACACCATCCTTCGACCAATCAGTATATATAAATTTATAATCTGGGTAATTAGCCTTAATTCCCGCAAAACTTTGCTAAATTAGCAAAGGGTATGTATCTAGTTTATTATGTCGACGTAAATCAAATATCAATGTAGGTCGTGGAAGAAGCCATGGATGAGACTGCGGAAAAGATACCGGAGCTGTGTCCTCAGGCTTGATATCGGCTACCACAATATGGTCTCAAACACGAACACGAAACGAGGGGATCTTGTTGGGACATTTATTATATTTGTCTACATATAATGGATTAAAAACACAGTCGTAGGCAGGGTTTGTTCGATCTTAGTAGCAAACTGAAGGCTCAGTTTAATACGCATGTGATGTAAAGAAGGCGCGTTAGCCTCTACGTTTATACTCTTTACTGGGGAGGTTCTGCAAGCATCAAGGCTGAGCCTCAAACCTTGGTGATGGAGCGGATCCAACATTTTAATATACGACTTCCTAGCGGAACCGTGAATGATGGATCAATAGTCCAATTTAGACCTCACTGGAGAACGATATAAATTAAGTAAAACAGATCGGTCAGCGACCCAATCGGTGCTTGACACGACCTTGATTATATCGAGAGCCTTTGTACATTTAGCTTCGAACATTTTAATATGAGGTATAAAAGATAATTTCTTATCAAATATAACCCCTAAAAATTTATTTTCACCAACAATTTTGATTTGTTCAGCATAAAAATTACGTTTAGGATCTAGATGGAATTTCCTTTTGTCACAAAAATTCATACCGATGGTTTTAGACGTAGAAAGTCTAAAAGCACTGGCAACTGCCCATTTCTCGATCTTACTGAGAGAAAGCTGCAGTTGCCGCTCGATGTTATTCATATTTTTAGTACGGTAGCATATAAGGAAATCATCTACATATAATGAACCCTCAGTGCCAGATGTCAATGTTTTAGCCAAACTGTTAGTTTTTATGCTAAACCGTGTTGGTGAAAGGATACTGCTCTGGGGTACACCCATCTCCTTTTTATAAGAGTTAGAGAGAGTGGGCCCCCATCCGTATTTAAAATTACAATCAAATAAAAATTGAGATATAAATAAAGATAAGCGACCTTTTAATCCCATATGTAGGTCTTTCAAAATATCATATTTTCATGTGGTGTCGTAGGCTTTTTCAAGGTCGAAAAATATGGACACCACATGTTCATTATTAATAAAACCATTACGAATAAAAGTTTCAAATCAAACAAGGTGATCTAAAGTAGATCGACCTTGACGTAAACCACATTGAATATTAGATAAAAGCTAATTGGCTTCAAGAAACCAAACAAGTCTATCGTTTATCATCCGTTCCATAGTCTTACAGACGCAGCTGGTAAGAGCTATAGGACGGTAATTGTTTGGATCGGTATGATCCTTACCCGGTTTAATGACCGGGGAAGTACACGCCTCCCTCCATGATGACGGGAAATTACCAGTCGTCCAAATATCATTAAGAAAGTCCAAGAGAGGCTCAAGTGGCTCAGATGGTAAATGGTTCAGGAGCTTATAATATATATTATCTGGGCCGCAGTATCATGTGCGTTTTCCAATGAAGTTTTAAGCTCCTCAATCGAAAACGGTTGATTATAATCTTCCAAATTATTAGGAGAAAAGGGCAATTTTCTCCCTTTGTTTTTAAATATGCTGAAACTCAGCAGTGTAATTCTCTGCAGAGGATTTCTGAGATATTGTTTCAGGTAGTTTATTTGATATATCAGACGGAGATGTTAATAAGGTGCCTCCTATTCTTAAATGCTGAGCTTTGGCTTGATTGTTTTTGCCCTTAAGTTTTTTTAACCAAGTTCCAGACCATGGGTGTTTTTGACAGTAATGCCTGAAACAAAATTTCGCCAACAAGATCGCTTCTTGGACTTAAGTAATCGCCGAGCCTTAGCCCTAAATACACGAACCGGGTTTAAGTTATTATTATCAGGACAATGATTAAATATGCGCTCGGCCTTTTCATGATTCTTGATGGCTTTGCGACAGTCACTATCATACCAGGGTTTACTTTTGGACTTCGGATTTGTCGAGGTCTTTGGTATGGTTCTATCGGCTACTGTTGATATAAGTTCATTTAAATTTTAACAAAGGATCAACGGCAGCATTGAGATTCTCTGGAGGGATGTCAGCCTCACAAAACATCACAAATGCCACCCAATCTGCGTTCTCGTAGTTCCACCTGGCTACACGTTCTAAAGAATTAGAAGTGATATGCTCTAGGATAATACGAAAATGGTCACTACCATAAAGATCGTCATGCACCTTCCAAGAAAAATTCGGGTGAAGTGATGGATCCGTGATGAAATCGATAGCAGAATCTGAACCATTTATTATTATTTACGAAAATAGAGGCGCCGCCACAAGTTCGGTCTTCCCCACCAGAATGAATGCTATAAATTGTACACTTTTTAAGAGATATATTATCTTTGTCAGAGGTGAGTTTCCTGAAGACACAGGGCACTTGGATTTAAAGCTTGAACTAGCTGTGTTATTTCAATAAGATTTACCTTAAGACCTCGACAATCCCACCGTATAATTTTGTCTGAGGAAGACATCGTGGAGGGAGGCGTATAGGGGATTTATATTTGGACCGAGGACGACGCTTTTTGGGAGATCTACTAGGAGACCTCCCAGGTGCAGATCCATCACGTCTGCACATGATGTTGAAGGATCAACGCACTCCAACGATCCAAACTTATTAAAAGGTTGGATAGGGTTTCTAGGGCCTTAGAGAGACGTTCCAAGGGGCCACTAGGTTTATCCCTTTTATGATTTTTCTCAAATTTTTTTTTGTCACCCGTTGCTTTCTGCGAAGAATCAACGGTTTTATTAGATTTGGATTTGTTATCACATCATGTGGTTGTCGGATAATGAAAGTGCAGAATAATCAGGTAAAGTAATAGGTATTTTAGAAAGGTTTATATCAGTTTGCTGAATGTTAACATATAAGTGTTTGTTTTATCAGGTTCCCATGTGGTTAATTTAGAAACCTCCATCAGACACTCTTTTAAATATAAAGATTATCTACTTGCCGTGTTTCTCGATATAGAAAAAGCGTACGATATGGTTTGGAGGACTGGGGTGTTAATTAAGCTGCGTAATATTGGCATTGGTGGGAAAATGTTGGGTTTTTTAAAAGATTTCCTGTCCGGACGTTTTATTAAAGTTCGAGTGGGACAGAGTTATTCTCGCATGGTTCCGGTGGAGAATGGGGTTCCCCAGGGAAGTGTCTTATCTCCCACTTTATTTAATGTAGCTATAAATGACTTACCCAATGCCATATCCCCTAAATTAAATTGCACGCTTTTCGCTGATGATAAATCCATGTGGTTTTGCTCTAGGTCCCTTGCCTCTTGTGTCAAGCATATTCAGCAAGGTCTAGATGATATAATGAAATGGAGCCGGGACTGGGGGTTTAAGTTTTCTTCTGTTAAAACAGAAGCTGTTGTGTTTACACGGCGCCATACTGGTAAAGTTTGTCTAACCCTTAATAACTCGACCATCAAAATCTCCTCTTCTTTTAAGTATCTCGGGGTTATATTCGATAATAGGCTGACTTGGGGTAGACATATTGACTATTTGATAGCAAGATGTGATAAAGTTCTAAATTTAATGAGGTGTGTATCGGGCAAATGTTGGGGGGCTGAGAAAAAATCATTACTACTGCTATATCGCTCTCTCATCCGGACCAAACTTGATTATTGTTGTGAAGCCTATGATTCTGCTTGCATTACGCTTAAAGAAAAATTAGATTCTGTTCAGTGCGCAGCGCTGCGGATATGTACAGGAGGCATGCGCACCACACCACTTAACGTTCTACAGGTATTCTGTAACGAGTGGCCACTGTCTATCCGTCGACGCCTGCGCACCCTCAAGTTCTTTTTCAGGCTCAAATGTTCGGTTAATAATGCTTCGTCTCGTTTGCTCGAACCTTCCTTTTATGACAACTTGCACGACTTAAATAGTTATGCTGGGTTACCATTTAGTTTGAGATCAACGAACATATCTTCGTCTTTAGATTGTGATAATGTTGCTTTGCAGTCATCCCGTGTTCCTGATTTCCCCACATGGAATCTAGAACCTCCATATATTTCGACTACTCTGAACGATGATAGAAAAAAATCTGATAATCCGAATGTTTCCTTACTATGTGCTACGGAATATATACATACAAACTTATCCCAGTACTTGCAGGTATACACTGATGCCTCCAAGTGTCCAGACAGCAACAGAGTTGGTGCAGCTTTTTGTGTTCCAGAGTTAAAATATTCCAAATCCTTTAGATTATCCAATTTTGTCTCAGTATTTACAGCAGAACTTACAGCTATCATCTGTGCTCTTCAGTTTCTCCTCGACCTAAAACCTTCCAGGGCTGTTATACTTACCGATTCTTTATCTTCCTTGCAGGCCATGTCAAATTATGTCTGGTATAATTCCTCATCACTTGTATTTGAAATACTACATTTATGCACCACTCTTCGTTACCAGGGCGTCTCTGTGAGTTTTGACTGGGTACCAGCTCATGTTGGTATTGTGGGGAACGAAATGGCAGACTCCCTGGCGAAGAGAGCTTTATCCTTTTTAGATATATCCATACACGTGCCCTTAAACATTAATGAAATCATGAGTCATGTCGCACCTAAGTTTGTGGATATTTGGCAGCGGCAGTGGGATGAAGCTAATAAGGGGAGGTTTTTTCACGAGTATAATCGTCCTGTCTTGTTAAATTCGCCAATATCATTACGTTCCCGACGAGATGAAACGCTAGTTTTCCGCCTTATTTCTGGACATGTACCTACAAATACCTATTTATTCAGAATGAATCTGCACCCATCTGGGCTATGTGACATATGCCTAGTTAACGATGATATCGCTCATCTCTTATTTACGTGTACCCGGCACTTTAACGCTCGCCGTGTTCTTTACCGGGACTTACGCTCCATTGGCCTTCGGCATTTTACGTTAGCATCTGTTTTAAATCCTAAAGCCAACCGAAATAAGACTTTCCAGGCCCTGGCCAATTTTCTTAGCAGATGTCGTCGTTTTTAATAATCCGTTTTTTTTTTTGTTTTTTTTTTTTTTTTAATGTTAACATGGTTGGATCGGCCTATTTGTTGCTTTTAAAGTGGTTGTTGTCGTTTTTTTACCCGAACAGAACTGATATGAGCTGACGCTGTTTTTTTTTTGTCTAGGTATTGTGTATGTATACTGTTCAACTCTTCCTGTACTATATTCTGTGTTCCATATATGTTATAACATCTTGAGTGTTCTAACGCCCACCTTTCCCAAAATCTCTCTTTAACCCATGTACCTGCCCATCTTGTACTGTAAATATGGATTGTACATTAAGAAACGGTCATCATAGTGAATAATGACCCCTCTTTTTTTTAGTCATGAAGCCCAAAATTCGTCGGCTATAATGCTACAATGTCCATAGCACTAGTATTGAAACTTCTTCTCCTTGTCCTAAATAATATACTCTTCCTTTATATACTATCCAGCTTAAAAGCATTTTCAATGACGCCAAGTTTTGGCGCGCATCGGCCCTTTGGGCCGGAAAAGCGCCAGTGCAAACCAACTCCCCCCCCCCCCCCAATAACACCCCCGCCCTTGGGCGCCCCCCTAGCCAAGGCGTACACGTTTATTTACATGTCTAGCCTACATACATACATTGATATGAGGCGACCTAGTTGGTATTTAACAGATAAGTCATATGACCTATATGTAAACTGGATGGGCTGCACAATTGGGTGATTAAGCTGATTTTTCTCCCCAGGATAGGGCTTAAACTACGGGTTTTCATGAAAAACAAATGTGGCAGTCTTTTTCAGCGTGTCTTGTTTGATAAGATCCAGTACTTTTGGGGGGATTGGAGATATTGTGCTTATGCGGAAAAGTCCTTCCAATTTAGCCCATGTTTCGTGGGTCTGACAGAGGTGTGAATGGCGCTGTATGTAAGGGGTGTATTCATATACTGCGTATATAAGGGGATGTTTGCTAGCTCAAATCCGGATTTGGTCTCCTGTATATGTAGTATATGAATACATTACCTGCATATAACGCCGGGCTCTACGCACTTCTAAGGAATCTCTGCAACTTTCGACAGTTTCGGAGGCAGAGAGACCTTACCAAGGGGTGTTGTAGATGGCCCATGGGTGGGATGTGTCAGCGTCAATTAACCCCCCTAACGGCGGGTCGCTAGCGCAAAAAATCCGGAGCCCGCCGTTAGGGTGGTGATTAATTGGTAACAGGTTGAGCTATAAACCAGACCTTTTGCTTTTTTGACCATGGGTTCGAGCCCCACACTGGGCAGATTTTTTTACCCCCGGGGTTCTCGAGACATAGCAGGGGTTTGCTCGGATTCCAAAACAAGTTCCCCCTTGGCACCTCCCCAGAACATCATTCGGAAAGGGCGTTTTTCAGTTCTTGCCGGGCTAGTTTTCGGCCGTGATCTATAAGCTGTTTTTTTGTGCATTCATCGATCTCTACGGCGTTGAATGCCTTACGAGACTTGGCGCGTATCTCCTGCTTCAGATCAAAGTAGTTTTTGAACTCCTGAACGATTTGCTTGAACTCTACGTCTGAAATAACACCATCAGAAAATGCCGTAGATACCTGCGCACGGATGCTGTTAAGTTTGGCCTCGGCCAACAGCTGTAGATTGTTATGTTTCTTGGCCTTTGCGTGAAGCCGGCGGCTAACAAATTTCCCGGCGACATTTAAGACACCGCAAGCAAGGGCCGCAGCTTCCAGGGCCAAGACAGCAGGGGTTGCAATTATGGTTGTGAGTAGCCCCACGCCAGCAACCCCTAGTCCCAAACCGGCCGTGAGCATGGCTGAATCAAGGGCCTCGGTGGCTAAGACACCGCGCCGGTACTTTTTGTACAAGGCTCGACGGAGATCTCGCTCATATTCAAGCTGATTCTGTATTTCGCTGATATACTGCAGACGATGGGCGTGCACCATGCTCTCCGGCGGCGCGGTCGGGGCCAAGGGGTGGTCATCCATGATCGTCGGCGCCGCGCCCTCCGGCGGCAAGGGGTCTTCATCCATGATTGTCGGGTACAGTCGTCCCACATTGTCCGTCCTACGAATCAATAACGTCGGTCAACTCTAAATTGTCCTCGGGATTACTAACACGAAGGCGGCGAAGTGATATACCGGACTCTAAATAGATTTCATTGAGATTAAAAATGACCCCTGTGACGACTCGTATATCCTCGAGAGAGCTCTGGATGACTGGGTTGCCCTGGGCTGGTAATTTGATCATAGCTCTGAGCTCCTTTCCATCGTGCTTTGCAGGCCACTTTAGTTTCAACTCGGTAATTATGGAGGAACGGCACTGAGAGGCCGTGCCAAGTATGATGTTTAAGATAAGTATAGATCCAGGGTTTATTCGTAGTGTGGCCTCAAACTCGGATTGCGCGTCAAGACGCACGGTCTCTACACCCGGCGGCGCAGTTAGTGTGAAGTAATCTCCTCCTTCCAAAGCCACAAGACAGGAGCTGGTTGGTACGTACGACACGAAAGAGTTTCCGGAGTTGAAAACTTTTTTTCACATCGGCCCCGGTGGTCTGGACCGACATCGGCGTCACCTTCACACATCTATCAACCAATCGGGGTCGCCAGCTCTGGTAAGAACAAAGCGGTCTTCAAAGCGAATTTTGAGAGTTTTTGTTCTTCATTCACCTCAGACGGCGACCTGCGCTCTTGCTCTGCAGTGGATGAGACATCTTCAAGGGAAGCAAACGTGGCAGGTTCTGCTTGCCCCCCCCCCCCCCCCCTTTTGCGATTGTACTTGCCACTTTGAAACTGGAGGGGGTAGATTTTACCTTCCTGACCTTGAAGTTCGAACTCCGACACATCTGCCAAGTCGCTTAAAGACAGGCACGCAGACCTGGGACCGGCCGCGTCCACCATACTCATTGTATTTCTAGGGTAGCACTGAGGTACCCTACATTCATATACTTGCCGTCTTTGTCTAAAAGCGCCACGGTCCAGTGCGTTATATAGTCGGCGCGCAAGGCTTTGTACTGTGGGTTGGGAAATGAAACCGTCTTCCCACAGTTAATCCCTTCACTAGTCACGGCGATGGCCTGAAGTAGTGTGGAATCGCCACTGAAACCTGAGCTCATTCTCACGTTTTCTGAGGTGCTCAGTTAATCTAAATGCACGAAGGCTTCTTTTTGTGGGACCAAGTTAGATGGCTTATCACCTTCCACAGTCCCCCCTATAGGCATACTCCCGTTCGAGAACCCCTAAGATGGGGGCAAGCTCTTGGAGCTTTATGATGTCATTTCTAGGGAGGGTAAGGACTAGGCGGCCCGTACCTTCATTCATTTCCAGATAAACCCCATGCAGGCGGAATATACCCTTGTCCAGCATACAGACATTGTAGTAGCCCGTCGGCACTTCAACACGTTTGCCCTCAAGCAAGAAGCCCGCTCCGGAGGGGATATTCACCCAGTTCGAGTAGAATGTTATCTCGCGAAGGGCAGTTTTAAGGCGGCCGTCGAGGTTGTTAAGGGCATGAGGCAGCGTGTACTGTGTCCCATTTAGAATGTCAGTCAATGTGATGAACATCTTACGGAATAGCCACGATGAACAGTGAGGTTTATAGATTCAATAGAGAGGCTACTTTCAAGGCCGGGGCATTTCATAGTATCCAAACCCACGCAGAGCAGCTCACGTCAGTGACATCTACATCAATGAAAAGAAGGCCTTTCCGGTCCAATTCACAGATGTGTTGGTCAAGTACCGGCTGCCAAAGATAACCAGCAATTCCATTGTTCAGGCCTAAAACACCAATCCTATGCAATTCTGGCAGAAAAAAGTGAACTTCGCGGTCTGGTGCGCAACCACGGGCTGTGGCGTCTCTGCAAAAGACCATCTTCTCGCCCCCGACCAACGAATAAGGGCCCTGTACACGTTCTATGTTTATTACCAAGTTAGGCGGATCTTGGAAGAGATAAAGGCCCCCCTGCCGCAAGACAGAGCGTGGGTGACATTCGACAACCCCTACGACAAGAGGGCCTATGAGAGGATTTGTAGGGAGTTCCACGTAGATACGCACACAGACTGGAGGCGCAGTGGGGTTAATCACGGCCTCGGAGTGGCATATTACTTTATCACGGGAAAGGACTACAGCCCCAATGGCGATGGGACCTTCGATCCGAGCAGGATGTCGTTCCCTAGAAAGCCTACAGCGCTCCACGTCGACTACATCGGGCAGGACGCCGAGGAGGCTTGGGCGTCGTTCATTGTCGGCACATCCCAAGGATTCACGCTGCCGGGCGTAGAGCGCCTAAACGATTCCATCCGGACATACGTGTGGGCTATTTTAGGCGCCCAAGCGCAAACAAGGGCGCGTATTCTAGGCACGGGCACAGCCTTCGACGCCCAAAACAGTTTGCCGCGAATGTTGAAGACGCTATTTCCTCTCCGATCGACCTTCTGTCTGCTATCAAACGCTACCAGGACGTGCTACAGTATGCCGGGAGCGCTGTAGACTTTGTGTATGGCATAGGTCTATATATGGCCCCCAGCCACATGCTTCTGCAGATCGGCCATGTGGCGAACTACAACAACAAAATCGTCATGGCGACAGAGGACCAGAAGCTAGGCGCCAATGAGGGTGTGAACGCTGAAGTCCCGCCCACATTGCACAAGCGCGCACCTGACCACGGGATCGTAAAGCCACAAGAAAGCGTCCCACCACCCACCTCGCGCGTTCACCATGTTGCTGCGCACCGAATAGCGGCTAAAGAACCCCTATTTCCAGACCAAAAGAATCACGATGCGGAGAAGATAGCTATCGTCATCGCTGGGGTTGGTATCGGCTTACTGCTGTTGTGGACTATGCGTTAAATACTTACGAACAGCCACGAGCAATAGGCCACCTACTGCGACAACTAGAGCCCAGACATTATCGGCCAGCCATCCAGCCGTTTTCCCGAGAAGGTTCAGTAGCCAGGACACGATACTGCCAATAATACCCGGAATCGCAGCGGCAGCCTTCCAAGCCAGCTTGCCAAGGGCGCGCGCCAGAGATTGCTTTATCACCCATTCTTTAAAATCACGCCCGTCGGATGGAGGTGGCGTTGGCTGGATGCAACCACTGGACCCGCCAGTCAGCGCCAACTTTATCGCTAATCCCAGCATCGAGATCGCTATCCCAATTGCCGTGAGAATGGAGACCACGGTTATTCCCTGCTCCCGGAAGAGTGTGGGGACGCGCTCGTCCAGAGTGGTATCCTTGTGTAGGATGCGATCGACCGTCTGCTTGATGCGGCGTATTTGCGTGCGCAGGGCTTCGGCCGTTAAAGAGGCTGCTTCGAGCCGGACCACCCTCTCGTCCTCGAGATTCCTTATCCGGTCTGCGATCCGACGCCGGGAGAATTAATCAGGGGCCTCCCCAACTTCTGTTTTAGTTTTGCGATGTCCTTATCGAGACTTGACAGCTTGGCGAGGTTATTCGCGTGTTGGCCTTCCGAGGTCTGCAGTGCCTTGTCAAGTCCCAGAAGTTCTCGCATGGGAAGAGGAGGGTCGTTTATCGTTTCAAGAGCCCGCCCGACCTCACTATCCGTCAAGCTTGTTTCCATTGTGTGGACAGCATCAGCGGCCTTTTTCGCTGGTTGACTTAAATCCTTCAGCTCCATGGTATCTGCCTCGGCGGCCGCGGCACCGAATTCTGAACTTGCTGTCTCCAGGGCTGCGACTGCTGCCGGAAGCGATGATGGCTGTCCTGTGCTTTTCCAGTCTACAAAGCCCAGCTCCTGCCGAAAAACATCAACCCCTCCATTCTGGGCGATTGTTGAGAGGGCTAGCGGAGCATCTGTTCTTTTGTTGATGATGTCCAGACTGGGATGGGTCACGAGTCGCAGACGCCCTTGGACAACCTCAAAATTCATGTAATAGCGAGTGGGTTTGGCAAGGCTGCGATACTTATTCGCCAAGGCATTGTAAAAATCATTCACGGCGGACTGTGTCAGCTCTCGTTGAAGGTTTCTGGTGGTCGCACCCCAGCTTTGTTGCTCGGGAAAATCATCATCTGCAGGGAGAGGGGTCTGTTCGTCGTCGTTATTGTCCTCTCTGGCGTCGTCGAATGCCAGGTTATCAAAGTCATAGTCTGCCATAATCCTCGTATTGAACTTTCAAGATATGCCTTCAATACATAATGGATACATACGGACGCAGGCTAAACCCCTTCAGAACGCTCCGTAAGCCTTTCGGAGTACAAGGTGTACGGCAGTCCGTGGTCGTCACCAATAACCCGAGGACGATCGACCAGAATCAATTACTCGTGGTCCGCTTCCCCAACCTCAGCACAAATAACGTCATTGTGCCCGGTACCGTGCGCTTGGCCTTCTCGATAACGATCAATTCATCCGACCCGAACGCCACAGTGGTGGGGAATCTCGGACGCGCAGTAGTCAAGAAAACCACGATCAAAATCAGCGGGAATGAGGTAATGTCCATCGACGACTCTGATGTGTTTCATTACTACGACGACTTACGGGTGACCAAAAACGAACGGCAGAATGCGGCCTACCAAGGCATCAGTGTCGAAAACATGCTTAAACTTCGAGTCGGAGCGGAGGACGCAAGTGACGACGATGCTGGAGAAAATGCCATCGCTCACGCCTTTGGCAATCGGTTCCACATCCCACTAGACTTTGAGCTTCTAGATAGCCACATGCCATTCTATCAGAGTGCCTTGGCCGACCGACTGGAGTACGAACTGACGTTCAACGATTACTGCCGGGTAATAAAGAAAACACGCGATGCCGACGCGACTTACACCATCGACAACATCAGCCTGGAGTTCGATATGGTCACCGAAGAGGAGCTCGCTAGACAGATCCGCAACCAGTTTGCCGGGGGCGTCTTCATACTGTATGATCGCGTCCTGCGCTTCCGAAAGTTTGTGAAGGACAAGTCTGATACTCTCTTGAACATAAACCTGAACACGCATGAAGGGCATCCTCATGCTGTTCGAGGCTAGAGGAACCCCATGGAGGATACCAAAGTAGAAGTCACAATAGAAGGTGTCCCCAATCAGCTGTACAGCCAGAGCATGCGGACGTACCAGCAATGGGACGAGGTCAAGAAGTTCTTCGCCAGCTCACCCCTTAAGAAGCGGGCCCCCGAGGTGGCCAGGGTCGTAAAAGACTTGGGCCTGGCAAACGTGTCCCTGGAAGACTTCTTGACGTCCAAGCACGCCTTCTGGCTTGACCTGAGGACAAGCGACGATGACGAGCTGCATGGCAGTGGGAGGCGCGTGATAAACGCCAGCGGGGGGATTACGATACAGGTTACAAAAGAGAGAGAAGAGCCCGGAATGTTGAACGTGTATCTGTATGTGATCATGGACGCAAAGCTTCACATACAGGATGGTGGATTCGTCAGCGCGCTTTATTGATGACGCCCACTGCACAATTATCAGTGGGCAGACGAGATGCGGCAAAACAGTTTTTATGCTGGATCTACTTGAGGGCCCTTTCAGCGGTTTATTTCATCACATTGTGATCCTGTGCCCCAGTCTCAAGCATAACAAGGCGTATCGGCGGCGATGGATACTGTCTGACCCAGAGGTCTATTGTTTGGACCCGGGTAAGCGGCTCAACAACTTTCTAAGAGCTTTCTACAGTTTGTTCGAGGGGGAACCCACCTTATACATCATCGATAATTGTAGCGCGTTGAAGGCGATGATGAAGAAAAACGAAATGCTGCCATTCATGGCTTTCTCGGGCCGTCATGCACTCAGAAATACAACGCCGTCCTCAAAAACTTTCGCGAGCAGACAAAGTGGGTGGCTTTCTTCAACAGCAAAGATCGGCACTCGTTCGAAAAATGCCTGAAGGAGAACGACGTCATCGCGACCGAGAGCGAAAAGGCAGAGGTTCGACAGTTGCTCAAGGACAATCTGCATTCTAAGCTCCTGCTAAAAACTGATCCGCCCAGCACATATAAGGTTTTATATTAGACGTAGGCGACATTTTTCCAATGAAGCATGGATACCGACGAGCTTATAGACGAGATTCTGGGCCCAGATAAGGAGCCCGGCCGAAGCCAACAGCCCGGCCTCAGCCAACAAGATGATGCACGGCAGCTCAGGGATAGGCTGGCGGCACTTGCTGTGGGTGGGCAGGCCAAGCGATATCTGGGAAAACACGTAACGGCCGCTGAGATCGACGCCATGAGCGACGAAGACGTTGAAAGGTTGTACTAACGGTACGAGGCTAAGCTCGGTGCGCGGATGGTTAACGGTCTCGGAGGTATGTTCTTGAGATCATATGTAAGGGCGGCCAGCTGGCTCCTACCAATCCCGCCCGAGAATCGACCAATGCTCATGGCACAGCTCGCCACAGACCCAGTTGTTGAACAGGCGCTTAGCAGTGCTAGCTCCTGGCTGTACTACTGCTATGGTAAGTACTTAGCTCCGTTAACCATGGCGCTGACCACTGCTGAGCACTGCTCATTTAAACACCACTGCTGTCCTAGAAATGAGCCGTATGATCCAGAGGAACATGAGTACAACGAATCCGGAAGGTCCGAAGGAAGAGGAGGGGGTGATAGCGGATTCTACGAATGACAGCACTGCGAAGAATCCCCAAAAAGTCGCTGCGGGTCGAGCGTGTGCTGCAGGGAGAAAGGCCAAGGCTGAAAAGCTCAGGGACGATCTTCGCAAAGCTAAGGCTGCCGAAGGAACCGGATTCTACGAAGAAGTGGGGAGCCACAGATTTTGCGAAGGGACTTGATTCTACGAAGGAACGGGCACACCAAATCACCCACTGGAGGGCGCCCCTGGCGTTATTAGGCGTTGGCAGCCTTGCAGTGTTAGTGTTGCTACGCGTGTGGTGCAGCCGCGATACAATACAACAAGATATTACGCCTGTTCCTTTGCAAGAACAGAAATTCCATTTAAATACACGTCGCGACCCTTTCTATATAGAGCGACATGTCTACTCCAACCAGTGACGGAAAAGTGCTAGTCAACGCGGCCTACCACGCCGCTGTGGTCTCTCTCCTGGCTACTGGGTACACTCGTCTCGGCCAGATGTTCCTGAAAGGAGCCCTGCCGAAGCTGAACTTAACACTCCGTGACGTCGGCATGGTCTTTGCAGATGTAGGCCTGGCCATGTTTTCGAAGGAGTTGCGAATTAAACAGGGGCTCCTTCCTCCCAATATAATCAAGTAGTAATGACCTCCATCGCAATGATGATGGGCGGTGCCCTGGTAAACGCTCTGGCCTTCAGCGGGAGCAACTATATGTTTTCAATGCTGAGGAGTTCCGGTGTCGACGAAGAGCGGAGGCGCCATGACTGCGCTGTAGAGCAGCTCCAAGCCGCCCAGGAAAAATGGGCCCGAAAGCGTACTGAGCGCTTGGACTGGATCAATGATCAAACTCTGCCGCCAGGGCCACGCTGTCCAAACGTTCCGGGATGTCGATGCTGCAATCCGCGAGTATTCTAGGGTCACGGGCAAAACTCTTACACGCGATGCACGCGACGCACTGCTGGGCTCAGAGCCACAGCTCTCCGATTTCTATGTGCCTAGTGAAAACCAAAAACACCGCGAGATAACCTTCGTCATCCTGGGAATGTGTGTGTTGGAGGGTGTGAGTTACGGAATCGCAAAACTCACCAAGTAATCCGAACTGACTGTGCCGGACTCGCCGTATGGCAGGCACGAACTTAGTAGTGAGGTTGATGAGGATCATCATCATCACAGCAAACGCCGGGATGATTAACATCTTTTTCGTCGCAAATCTGTTAGAGGGCTGCTAGAATACCTTGATGACATGACTAGTAAGGTGTCTGCTCGCCTGGCAAATATCTACTACAGCCCTCGTGGGTACTGGAAGGGTCGCGAGGCCATCCAGAAACTTGCCAATGCGGCTAAAGTCTCCGAAGATGTGGCCCGGGCCTGGCTGGAAAACCAAGCTATCTGCCAGATCTACTTGCCGGCGCCGCGGAAAATCCCAAGGTCGAAGTTCGATGTGGCCGTGCCTAACGAGGTCCACCAGGCTGACCTGCTATTTTTACTGCTATTAATACGCGCTGACAGTTGTTGATGTCGCTTCTCGCTTTAAGGAGGCGGAAGCTCTGGCTACTAAAGATTCCAAAGGTCGCTGATGCTCTCTCTCGCATTTACAAGCGGGGCCCCCTGAGATGGCCGAATCTTCTCCAAGTTGACCCTGGGCGCGAGTCCATGGGTGCAGTGAGCCAACTGCTTGCCAAACACGATGTCACAGTCCGCCGAGGTCGCGTGGATATCCACCGAGATCAAGGCATAGTGGAGCGTTTCAACCGTAATCTGGCTGAGCGGCTCTTTGGACATAAGTACGCCCAGGATATGCGCCTCCCACCCGAACACCGGTCTCCTGAATGGGTGGCTCGGCTGCCCTCTGCTGTGGCCGCTCTGACAACGAGACTGATCGGTAAAAAGCCGAAAGACGCCATCAAGGCCAAAGAGGTGTCACACAAGTCTTCCTCGACGGTTCCAGGTCGTCCCATTGGACTTAATGAACGGAAGATCCCCGAGGGTGTTGGTGTTCGTTATCTCTATCAGCCTGGAGAGCTGGAGGGCGGCCGCCGTCGCGCGACTGATCCTGTGTGGTCTCTAGAGATATATCGCCTTGGTCGCTCTTTCACAAAGCCTAATGAGCCCGTGCTGTACTATCTAGACGATACGTCGGATGGCCCGTGACGGGGCTTCGTTCGTGAAGAGTTGCTTATAGTGCCTCCCGATACTCAGCTTCCCCCGGATGGGGTTCTACGTCACTAGTAGTTCCTCGAAGAGGATGTCCATTCCAGCCCATCCTGCGGGCGCCGTCAAGTAGGTGCATCTCTATGGCCATAAGCCAAGGTGTGGACACCATCTTCGGCGATCCAGCGCTTACTATCGATGGAGGACAGTGAGACCTTATTCAGGTGCTACCCACAGATATGGTGGCGCTCTGATGGCAGCACGTCCATACCGTGGCGGAAGACATTCTTCTCAAAGAGGGCCTCTTTGTACTGCTTATGGCGGATGGGCTTTTCCACAACTCCCTTTTTCACGCCCTTGGCCTTCTTAATGTTGCCTCCACCTGCCTCCAGAATGGAGTACATCTTGGGACGCAGACCAATGTATTCGGCGATCGGCCGCGCTGCGCACTCGCCCTTCATTTTCCCTTCATATTTGCTACGCCGTGCAGGGTGTGGTCTTGTGGGTAATCTGAGGTGTCGTACAGGTTTGCATTCTCAGCCATATCCCTATAAACATCCTCAGTCTGAATCTCGAGTGGCAGACTATCCGTGTCCGTGTAGAGGAGCTGGCAGCGCTGTCCGTACTGGGCCTTCATGTGGTTGTAGTAGAAGTCGTATATCAGGTGCTTGGAGAGATCTAGAATGCTCATGCCCACGTAGATAGGTCGGTTAAGGATTAGACGGGTCTTGTGCATCTGAATCGCTGCGAGGTCATCATCAAATATGTTTGCCCGTGCAAAGCTCGGGCTGGCTATCAAGCGTCGGAGCTTGTCGTCTTCTCCAGAGCCTACCAGCTTGATGTCCACACGCTTCCGAAGGTTCTCCATGGTTTTTCCGACGACGGAGTTGTTCATTAGCTTGTACAGGTCCTTCTCGAATTTACTCGCGGCCGTTTTTCGGAGCTCGGTGTTCTTCCTGATATAGGGTTCCATCCAAGGGCTCTGGGCGAATCTCAGAGCCCGGTGAACCTTTGTCAGGCGCATTCCCAGAGATAGATACAGCTGTAAGTTCCGGTAGTGCAGGACGTACCGTTCCTTGTTGCGGAGGTTGGGGACCAGCTTTTCGACCTCGGTAGGCGCTTTCTTGCCGAAAAGGCCGTGCTGATAGTCTAACATCCACTCCTTCTGGGCTACCAGACGCTCCGGGGCTAATGGGTAGCCGTTATGTGTGTTATGTAGGCCGGCCGGATACTCTAGGTCGACCTTGAGGATGTAACCTGAAGGACTGTCGTGGGGGTGGGTGGCAATCGTTTCACCGAGACGCCGCGCGTCCTCTGCCCACTGGAAGCCGCCCGTTGGAAGGAACTGACTCATAGCCCAGCCATATAGATTATTGGCGTCTAGGTATTGCATGTAGCTGTTTGGACTTTCGGGCTTGTATCCCTCCACCTGCGGATTATTGGCTTTGGCGTATCGTTTACTTACCATGGAGGTACCTCCTCGCAACCCCTTGTCAATGAAGAGATGTTGGTCGTAGTCGTTCAACAGCTCCAGCTCTACCCCGGTCTTCTTGAACAGCGCATCCCACGAGAGACCTGGGCTCGTAAAGTAGTGAGCAGGGTCCAATTCATACTGCTGTAAACAAGTCTTCCGGAAGGCCTCAAACACATCGGCCAACAGGAGCACGTCTGTGCGGCAGTAAAGGTCTGTGTAGTCGCTCAGATTGGTGCATTCAAATACCTTCCATACATGTTGAGCGTGGATGTAGTCCTCATCGCTAATGCCTGAGACTTTGAGCTTACTGTAGAAAGCCTCTTTAGGTGGGAGGCTGGATTCGTCGAAGCGCTCCCAGGAGTCCATATACTCATAGGGGTAGACACCCTTGTGCATGAGTAACTTACTTTTTTCTTCGGCAGGCTGATACCGGGCTGTGATGTGGAAAGCCTCAGGTTTGTTGGCCTCTACCAGATTGTCAAGGGAAGTCGGTAAGAATTGAACGCTGTCGATGAAGCGGAGCTGCCCCAGCGAGAAGGAGATGTACTTTTCCTTGTTGTTGGGGATGCTGGGGATGCGGCCCTCCACCTTACTTATGGCTTGCATCAAGAGGTGCCCGTCGTAGCCCCGTAGGTTGTGGAAGACTACTGGTATGGCTGTCTTGGGACCCAGCCGCAACTTTAGATTGCATGCGTTATGGGCCGCGCCTCTGTACTTGCCGGTGATATGGCAGTGATCGCGCACAGAATCGGCGCCTAGAGGCTTCTCACACACGTGACAGGTTGCGGCGTTGTTGTGGGCCTGCCAGTCCTGGGGAGTCATCATGGCTATAGGGTTAGCTAGATCATTTTGAATTTCCCGCTCCTCCTGCCGGAAAGCTCTGAGGAAGTGTTCCGTCGCGTCAGAGCCTCTGTATTCCACGGGGGGTTTTGTGTGGCCGTCGCAACGCACCACAACATAGCAGTAACCGCAGGGCTCGTGGTGCGGAGTCTTATATGATGAACGGAGCCGGTAGCTGTTTGTGGTGGTTCTGAAAGGTGAACTTGTTTTCCCCCTCCTGGGGCATCTCCACCCTCACCGCCGTCTGGCCAATCCCACAGCATTCCGGCTTATGGGCATCTAGCAGATCCTCCCTTGTGTAACGGTGTAGACACCGCTCACAGAAGTGTTTGCGATTTTGTGTCTTACTTTCTTGGAACAGGAGACGATCGAGATGTTTTATCCACGTATAATGGAATATGCCTGCCTTCCCAATCAGCAGGAGATTGATTCGGGGCGTGTCGCTGGGCTGCTTGCCCACCCGAACACGCTGATGGCGAGGTCGTTCTTTTCCTCCACTTTAGGGATCTGAGAGATGGGCGTGGGGGCGTCGATCCCCCCAAAGTCAAGACCATCATTGGTGGGAAACTTTGTTGGTCTCTGAGGGTCCCGCACGGCTGGAAATAAGGCAGATCGGAGTGCCCATCGGAGGCAGTCGTCTTCTTTGTTCTTCACATTGATGACTGCTTTCTTGTTATTCACAGCTGAAGGTAGGGTGGTGTAGGACCCGCCTCTCAGTGGCTGATACCTTGCAATATCAAGCCAAAGTGTTTGCACGCTATTGACAACCTCACCCTGACCCTCGCTGTGTCCATTTTTCCAGCACCTCCTGGATGGTGGGGGAAGGCCTTATCTAGAGCCCCGTCCTGTTTGCTGTGGAGTACTAGGCTGGTATACTCTTCACTGCCATCGGCGTTGTCCTTTCGCAACTGAACCCTGAGGCCTAGTTGGAACTTAACCCCGTTGAGTGCCAGGATCTCTTCTTCTAGCTTCTGGCGAATAATGGCTCGGATTTCTTCTAAGAAGGCTACTGGGTCCGTCCAAACGCCTTCGGGTACGCCCATCTGCCAGGCCCGGAGGAGATTCCTTATGGTCCGGCCGGTGTTAGTGAATTCTAGTTTCTTTTCACACAGTATTCCGCCTAGCAATTCATCCAACTCCTCGTTACTGAGGAGGTTCTTGACGTCTTGCTTCAACTCCTCGTTACTGGGGGGTTCTTGACGTCTTGCTTCAACTCCTCGTTACTTCGGGAGTTCTTGCTGTCTTGCAGCCGCTTCAACTCAGCCACAGCCGTTTTATGCCTGTCGAGGATCCCCTGCAATTCTTCCAAGGCATTGCGGGACCGTGGGTACTTGGGCCGCACACCTAGGAGCGTCTCAAACTCCCCCCTTAGTGCTCGCGCTTTTTGATGGTGGTTCATTGTACGCGTCCTATGCCTAGTGTTGCCGTTTCTCTAACTTTAAATTTCGAGCGCCGATATCTGCCTGGTGGTGCTGTTTCTCTAACTGTAAATTTCTATAGCCGCCAGCCGGTTGAACTCGTCCAAGAAAGCCTTGCGCCCCTGCCGCCTTTCCCGCATCTGGGCATTATGATATCCACAGGCCATGCAAAGCCGAAGTCGGTTTTTAACGCCCAGACCACAGCTAATACATGGCTGGGTGCCAAGACCCTTCCGCAGACTGGCTAAATGAATCCCGCAGTACTCCCCCAGACAGCTCTTACCACAGAGCTCCGTGCAGCCACCGGCACTTATTGTAACCCCTTGGCATGTTGTATACACAGTTGGTGTAAATGCATACCTGGTGCAATTGGTATGTCTAATTGAACCCAAGAAGGGGCTGGGGGCCTCTATTTGTTTTGGGGAGGCCCCCAGGGGAGGGTGCGCCAGAACCTATAGTGTGTATACAACGCCCCAGAAGCAGTGAAGGGAATGGGGGGTGGGAGCCTCTGTTTGTTTTGGGGAGGGCCCTAAGGGGTGGGTGCGCCAGAACCCCTATTCCCTATACTACTTCGCTCGTCATTTTCAAACTCTATCTAATACCGCTTAATAGTGCTAGGGGCGGTAGCCATGCTCATTACATCAGCATGATGCCTTTATGAACAGTTGCAATTAAAGCGCGACTGAGATACTTCTTTAATTGTTATTTACGTAGAACTCATTCACGGACTACGAATTTGAACTTTGATATGGAATTCATGCCTGGAATATTCATTGTCTGCCCGGCATCATTGAAAATTGATGATCGCTTCTCTCTTGTGTGTTACCGGCTTTATTTCTTATTTGTATAATTTCTTACATACCTTTGTCTTCGGGGGTTAGTGTTAAACGTTGTTTTGGAAGGATCTTGCCATTATCGAATTGGAACGACTCGACTTGTATGAATGTCGGACTTGACGCTTATATTTCAATTAATGTCTCTAGTATAATTACCAGGCCTTCCTCTCAGCCGATTTCAAGTACTGATAAAAAGAGAAAGTTAGAGGTTTTCGCTGACTCAGTTGATAACGGACAGGACAGTTGGCCGGTTTTCATCGTTCTCTCAACAAAGAGTGAAAAGAAGCCGGCCTCAAAAATGCATCCATGTGTACTTAAAAGGGTCTTGCAAGGTTCAGCAGGTAATTTAAAAAACGTGAAAAAATTACGTTCAGGAGACATTCTCGTGGAATGTTTCCGGAAACAACAATCCATCAATTTATTAGCTTTGAATGAAATAACTGATATTCCTGTGTATGTATCCCCTCATAATTCCCTGAACAGCTGTCAGGGAAATATACATGACAGGGATCAGGATATCATTGATTTATCAGAAGAGGAAATCTGCACAGAACTGAAATCACAGGGTGTTACCAGAGTGAAACGCTTCACTATGAAGAAATCTGGTTACATCATTAACTAAATACCTATCTTCTGACCTTCAACGGTAAATCTATTCCGTCATATATCTACATTGGCCAGTATAGGGTTAGTGTTGACTTGTATATCCCTAACCCGACACGTTTTTAACTGTCAAAAAGTTTGGTCATGGCAAGGGCCAATGCAAAAATAAACTGGTTTGTTTCTGGTGCGGCAGTGAGGGTTATGATGGTTTCGACTGTAGCTACACAGTTAAGTGTTGCAATTGCGGTGGAGATCACATGGCCTCCTCTAAGGGCTGTCGAATTTTCGTAAAAGAAAAACAAATGATCACTATAAAAACTAAAAACAATATATCGTATTAGGAGGCCCGCAAACTAATCTCGTCTCTTAATACTTCACTGCAGACTTGTTGGTCCTTCAACATCAGATACGGAGGTGATGGATACATCGACCGCACCAGGGAGATCTAGTAGCCGATCTCCAAGGAAGGGTCGTCCGCTGATCCAAACATAAAGAGAAACCCCCCATACGCCTTCCTTCATAATGTCTTTTATAGACAAAATTATAGAGTTAATTGTGATGACTTTAATCTGCGTCACAAGTTGCTAGTCAAACGCCTTCATTCTAAGTTTCTCAAATTTTACAATGAGTATAACACTCTCGTAGGCAAGTATGGACAGAGTGTGCAGAATTTCTGGCGATCTGCATTGTGATCAACCACATAGACGGCGCTGTTATTCCCATGTACATATCTATCACGTACATGGTATTTAACAACATAGATTGCGCTGGTTGCCCAGTGTAACCGTCTATCTTGAATGTCATGTGTAACATCATAGATGGCGCCTCTTGTAGCATGAGATCTTTACATATTAACGGGAGAGACGTAATCGCCCGTTACTTTTGAATCATAATCTGATCGGTTAGGGTCTGTAACGCTCGTCATTTTCAAACTGTATCTAATACCGCTTAACCTGGGGCTAGGGGCCGTAAAGGTAGCCATGCTAATTACATCAGCATGATGCCTTTGTGAACAGTTGCAATGAAAGCGCGACTGAGATACTTGTTTAGCTGTTATTTGACATGGAACTCATTCACGGACTACGAATTTGAACTTTGATATGGAATTTATGCCTGGAATATTCATTGTCTGCCCGGCATCATTGAAAACTGATGACCGCTTCTCTCTTGTGTGTTACCGGCTTTATTTCTTATTTGTATAATTTCTTACATACCTTTGTCTTCGGGGGTTAGTGTTAAACGTTGTTTTGGAAATGGATCTTGCGATTATCGACTTGGAACGCCCTTTACGGACTACGAATGGTATATGAATGTCCGACTTGACGCTTGTATTTTAGGTAAATTTTATTGAAATAACACAGCTTGTTCAATCATTAAATCCTATTGCCCTTTGTCTTCAGGAAACTCACCCTGACGACATCTGACAAAGATAAGACAAATCTTAAAAAATTACTTATTATACAGTACTTACTCAAATGAAGAAGAGCGAGCTGCAGGCGGCTCTCTATCTTAATCAATAACAATATTATTCACAGTCTTGTTGCTGTGGATACAGTGCTTTAGGCTGTGGCCGTTCGTGTTTGAATGTCTGAAACAATCACATTATGTTCAGTGTATATTCTTCTACATTCCTTTGTCAGCTTTGCAGGTACATAATTTAATAAAACAATTGCCGAAACCTTTTATAATATTGGGAGATTTTAATTCCCATAACCCCCCTATGGGGCAGTAATAAACATAAAATGATAAGGCAAGATAGTAGGAGACTTCTTATCGAAGGGAGGAACTGTGTTTTTTCAATGATGGTTCCAATACCTCTTTACATCTGGGTAACGGCACTTATTCTGCTATCGATCTTACTTTCACAGATCCATCACTTCTCCTAGATTTTTCTTGGAAGGTCCATAAGGATCTTTGTGGTAGTGACCATTTTTCCTATAATCCTAGAACATATCACTTCTAATTCTTTAGAGCGTGTAGCTAGGTGGAAGTTTGATAAAGCAGATTGGATCGACATTTGGGATGTTCTATGAGGCTGATATCACTCCAGAGATTCTCAGTGCAGTAGATGACCCTATATTAAAATTTAACGAGCTTGTTTTACGAGCTGCCGATCCCTAAAACCTCGACAAATCCAAATCCAAAAGTAAACACTGGTATGAAAAGGACTGTCGCAAAGCCATTAAGGAACGAAAAAAGGCCGAACGGAATTTTAATATATTTCCTAATGATAATAACTTAAGCAGGTTCGTATTTTTCGAGCTAAGGCTCGTCGATTACCCAAGTCCAAGAGACGATCTTGTTGGCGGAACTTTGTTTCGGGCATTACGTCGAAAACACCCATGCGTAAGGTCTGGACCATGGTCCACAAACTTCAGGGCAAAAACAATAAAGCAAAAGTCAGCATTTGAAAGATGGAGTTATTATATTAACCTCTCCATCTTATATAGCCAATAAAATAGCTGAGACAATTTTCAAGAAATCTTCTTCTGAGAATTATACTTCAGAATTCCAACATGCTAAACACCAGAAGGAGAAAAGTTGCCCTTTTCTTCTAAGAATTTAGAAGATTATAATTGTCCTTTTAATATCGAGGAACTTAAAACTGCATTAAGAAAGGCCAACGATTCTGCTTGTGGTCCTGATAACGTATACTATAAGTTTCTGAATCATATTCCAGCTGAGCCACTGGAGACTTTCTTAGACTTACTTAATGATATTTGGATAAATGGTATTTTTCCATCGTCGTGGAGGAGGCATGCATTATTTGAACTATTTACCACCTGAGCCACTGGAGACTCTCTTGGACTTGCTTAATGATATTTGGATAACTGGTAATTTTCCACCATCATGGAAGGAGACGTGTATTATCCCGGTCCCCAAGCCGGGTGAGGAACATACTGATCCGAATAATTACCGCCCCATAGCTCTTACTAGTTGTGTCTGTAAGACTATGGAACGGATGATTAATGATAGACTTGTTTGGTTTCTTGAAACCAACAAGCTTTTATCTAATATTCATTGTGGTTTTCGTCAAGGTAGATCTACCATGGATCACCTTGGTGTTTAAAACCTTTATTCGCTATCGCTTCATCAAGAACGGACATGTGGTGTCCATATTTTTTGACCTTGAAAAGGCCTATGACACCACATGGAAATATGGTATTTTAAAATGACCTTGCGGATTGGCCCTTAAAGGCCGATTACCAATATTTATCTCAGAATTTTTCATCTGATCGTCAGTTAAGGTACGGGTGGGGTCCCACTCTTTCTGACTCTTATGAACAGGAGATGGGTGTGCTCCAGGGCAGTATCCAACACTGTTGGGCATATATATTAACAGTCTGGCTAAAATATTGACATCTGGCACCGAAGGTTCATGATATGTAGATGATTTCCTTATATGCTACCGTGCTAAAAATATGAATAATGACGAGCGGCAACTGCAGCTTTGTCTCAATAAGATCGAGAAATGGGCAGTTGCCAATGGTTTAGATTTTCTGCGTCTCAAACAGGTCGGTATGCATTTTTGTAATAAACGGAAATTCCACCTAGACCCTGAAATTAATTTTTATGGTAAACCAGTGAAAATTATTGGAGCAAACAAATTTTTAGGGGTTATATTCGATAAAAATATTATCATTGATACCTCATATTAAAATTCTTAAAGCTAAATGTACAAAGGCTCTCGATATAATTAAGGTCGTTTCTAGCACCGATTGGGGTGCTGACCGATCTGTTTTACTTAGTTCTCTGATATCGTTCTCTGGTAAGGTCTAAATTGGATTATGGATCCATCATTTACGGTTCCGCGAGGAAGTCGTATACTAAAATGTTGGATCCGGTCCATCATCAAGGTTTGAGGCTTGAAATCTTAAAATCACATCCAACAAACCCTGCCTTCGACTGTGTTTTCAATCCATTATATGTAGACAAATATACTAAATGTCCCAACAAGATCCCTTTGTTTGGTGGGTGTTCGTATTAGGGACCATATTGTGGTAGCCAGCATTAAACTTAGGGACGTAGCTCCGGTTTCTTTTCCGGAGTCCCCTCCATGGCTTCTTCCACAACCTAAATTGATATTTGATGTACGTAAATATAATAAATCACACATAAATCCTCTTAAAATTCAGCAAGGTTTTGCTGAAATTAAGGCTAATTTTCCAGATTACAAATTTATATATACTGATGGGTCAAAGGATGGAGACAGGGTTGCGCCTGCAGCTCTCTTAGATCAGCGGGTCACTTCTCTTTGTCTGCCTCTTTCGTCTTTTATATTTTCTGCAGAGGCCAGGGCTATACTATTGGCCTTATCATGTTTTTTCTGGGCGTGCCCAGAAGGCAATGATTTGCAGTGACTCGCTGTCCTGCCTTTTGGCAATACAGCATAAAAAAATTAAAAATCCTCTTATTCCGGAAATGTTAGCCTTACATAAAAAAACTAATTAAAAGAGGTACAGAGGCCAGGGCTATACTCTTGGCCTTATGTTTTTTCTGGGCGTGCCCAGAAGGCAATGATATGCAGTGACTCGCTGTCCTGCCTTTTGGCAATACAGCATAAAAAAATTAAAAATCCACTTATTCCGGAAATGTTAGCCTTACATAAAAAAACTAATTAAAAGAGGTAAAGATATTATATTCATTTGGGTACCGAGTCACACTGGTATCCACCGAAACACAGTCGTGGACAGGGAGGCAAAGGCTGCCCTAAATAAATCCATATCAAAAGTTAAAATCCCTTATACTGGCGTGAAGTCTAATATTCTTAAATATATTCGTCGCCTGTGGCAAGGTGAATGGGACTTGCAGGTTCATAATAAACTGCATGCTATTCACTCTGTCATTGGCTACAATGCCTATACTTGTCAAATGTCTCGTAGAGACCAAGTAGTTTTAACTAGGTGTTGTATTGGGCATTCTCGTCTAACACACAATTTTATCTTGGATGGGCTCATTGCTCCCGAGTGTGTTGGATGTGATGCCCGATATGGCATCAGACATATCTTCGTTGACTGTGTGGGCTTTGCCCATGTTCGGAAAAGATTCTACTCAGTGAACTCTATATATAATATATTTGACAGCATCGCTGGCGATGTTGTTATGAATTATTTGAGGGCCATTGGTCTCTATCATAAAATATAATTTTAATTGTCATAAATATTTACAGATAAAAAGTGATATACATATAGATTTCTAGATGTACTATTTTTAAGATATGCTGGTTTTCGAGTTTTAACTGTCTTGGTTTTTTCTTATCCGGTTTTCAAAGATGTCTGAACTTTTTGTTTTATTTTTGATGTTCTTATTAAACCTTAAACATCTTGTGTTTTTCACCTTGTTTTCGCCACATTATGGCTGAAATATTGCCAAAGTGGCGTTAAGCCATAATTATTCATTCATTTTTTCAAATATTTTGTTATTCTTTGGAAACATATTTTTGTATTAGTAAAGATAAAGGTTGTCTTTCATTAAGTAAATAAATGCATAGGGGAAGTATAAGGCTGCAAGTCACATTTGCTATATATTGATTAAATTGATTGGTGCATAACTGTGCGCTCAAGAATTTTTCAGAAAGTTACATTTGTAGTGTAGTGATGTTAAAGACCCACTTGAGATCTTGCTTGCAGAATAAATTAAGTTTAAAACATATAGCTGTACAAAGATAAGTAAATGGTTGCCATGATATGAGATATGTAGAGCGTTCAGTGGATATGCCACCCTTTTTAGCCAGAGGAGAACGTATTATCGTATATCGCACGTATATCAGACTGTCACTGCCTTCATTCGTCTAGATTTAGGCGTGTTAAGGTATTGCTGTAATATTTGCTGTGTGTCAATGAGGATTGATGTCTTACAGACTGATGAATGCGCCGGAAAACGGACTCTGAGACGATTGGAGTGTATTTATGATGAGATACACGAATTGGTTGAGGACATTAAGGAGGATTGTTTTGGCCATTGATCTGTAAGTTCCATAGTTTCTATCCATTCATTTGTTTACATACAAGATGCCTGTTATCCTGTACGCTGCAGTTTTAGGAGAGCACCATAGTCGATTTAAACAATATGTAGATCGGTTAAAAACTACAAAAGACCTGTTCACAATGTTGTACAAGAAGAGATAAAATGCTGAAAGACACCAAGTCACATCCAGGTTTTGTGGAAATCAATTGTATATTCCCACATTTTGAACAGTTAAATCCAAAACAAGAATTGGAAAAATACCATGGTGTTCTATGCACATTCAAATTAAAATCATGGAGTTAACCTTTCGTACGAAACTTCTCCATTTTATTTTCGTCAGCCTTTTATTTATTTATTTATTTATTTATTTATTTGGTGTTTACGCCGTGCTCAAGAATATTTAACTTATACGACGGTGGCCAGCATTATGGTGGGAGGAAACCGGGAAAGCCCGGGGGAAACCCACGACCATCCGCAGGTTGCTGACAGACTTTCCCACATACGGCCGGAGAGGAAGCCAGCTTGATCTGGACTTCAACTCACAGCAACCGCATTGGTGAGAGACTCCTGGGTCGCGCTAACCAACCGAGCCACGGAGGCCCCCCGTCAGCCTTTTATACATGTTGCTTGTTAACGTTATTATGGTAAGGAAGGTGATACATAGTCAATATTGTTGATCCACATGCAACATTTTTTTTTTGCAGTTTAATGTACAAAAGTTTCCTAACTACTTGTGGTGGTTTCATTTAAGCTGTCTCACATTTTCGTTAGACACAAGTATTTAAATAGAAGTATCACAAAAAAACCTTACATGCTTATCAAAGTAAACGCACTGAGGATGATTTCTTAATTTCAGTTAAGATTCAATTTTGTTCAATCTGATGATAGATTTTGTGTCAGATTTAAGTTAAATTTGTCATGTAATGTAGGACACAGATAACTTGGTTAAATGAATGTCGGACATGACGTTTATATATATACAGATAACTTCACCGAGTCGTACTATGCTCTACAAAGCGTAAAATCTATAGGGACTGGTTTTAATTTTCATAAATTTTCGTGATTTCATGCTGGTTTATCCCACTATGTCGTGAATTTGAAGACATGTAACATTGATAATCTTGAAATAAAGCTCTCAGGTTCATGTCAGTCATGTTGCCCGTTATTCATTGTGATATAACATGCAATTCTTTGGTATTCTGTAAGTACATTGTGATTTCTGAAGTAGACTTCGTTTTACAAAATATAAGCTAAACAGCAAAGCCGCGACCGCATGCTAGTGAACAGTTCTGAAGGGCGTAGTACTGTTCAGTAAAGTCTAAGAAACGGTCAGTCAGCTGATTAGTTATATGTCGCAATTTCATGTTCATACTGCAAAACTCATTGACCAAATGGCAATGTTCTGCAATAGCAAAATACTTTCAGGCAGCATAGCTGCTCAGTGCTGTGTGTCGTGAGCCACACAAAGGTTTTCTATGATTATCACTTTTGCGTTGTGTCACCACAGCTGACGTTTTTGTCACAACCGATGCTGTACTATTCCATCGTCACATAAGGAACATCATCTTATCACACGAGGTTAACCTTACGGGCACTATACGAGCGTCGTTGACCAAGTCCTAGCGAATAGTGGAAGGAGAGGAATTTGTCAGTTCTCTGTCCAGTGCCTAGAAGGAACCCTTCTAGAGTGCAAGAGTTGTAAAACGCAACCACCGAACGACCGCAAGTAATCCGCAGATACTGCACTGGCAGTCCTAAGAACATGTAGCGGCCTCCGTAGCCGATGGGGTTAGCACGCCAGCGCGGCGAAATGACACAGGAGTCTCTCACCAATGCGGTCGCGGCGTGTTCAAATCCAGCTCATTCTGGCTTCTTCTCTGGCCTTATGTGGGGAGGTCTTCCAGCAACCTACTGGGTTTCCCTTTGGGCTCTGCCCGGTTTCTTCCCACCATAATGCTGACCGCCGTCCTATAAGTGAAATATTCTTGAGTACGGCGTAAAACACCAATCTAATAAATAAATAAATACATGTAGTAATGATGTACAAGCAGAGCAGACGGTGAAAGAAACATTATTCTTGTCCCCCCGTAAACCATGTAACCCGTGTCTAATTTCCTGTGTCTGATGTCAGAGAGCTTGGCTAAATTTTATCCTTATATCCTAAACAATAGCTTTGCATAATAACCGCTTAACAACTGTTAATCACAAACCCCATCAGCTCCGGAGGCTTGTAATAAAGTATCAAAGGTGAAGAACAATAATGACAAGTGGGAAAAATGTGACCGCTCCAACACTTTGCTACATATTTTCAAGAATGAGTAAAAAAAATAATAAGGTATAATAAAGCATGCATACACAATAGACAATGTGGTAAGTTAAAGAAATGTGGGCGAACAGGCAAGAAAAAAATGCAGTGTGGCGCTATAAGCAGATCAATTATTTAGGGAAAACATGACAAACTATTTGTGGGTAACAATAAAGGTACAATGAAACAAATGCATTCAAGTAATGTTGTTAGATTAAAAAGGAAACATATTGTGGACAAAGATATTAAATACACAAGTTTTTCAGATGATAATTACAAAGGAGAATTTTAGCCTTGACCTCTTGATCGATGTAGGGCGGTGGTAAAACTAACTAGAAGAACACAATTGCACCAAGATATAAGTCCATAATTAAGATTGTTTGTATTCAGAAACATGGGCTTCTTACTCTTCTTACTATCTGACCTTATGGTTTTGAATGGTCAATAAATGTACTGTGGCTGCTGGTACTTATTTCATCATTGGATTGATTTTCACTAAGCGCTGTGGTAAGCGCTAAGTCATTAAGTAATAAAATTCGTAACAGTTCTAAATATCGCTGAATCACTTTACAAAACAGAAGATAGCCGATGACGAATTCAGCGTACTTAAACTTGATGTAGTCCAGCCTGACCGAGCCCACGAACTACACAAAAACACATAAAGACGGAGCCTCCGAAGTTCAATCCCATAGTTCATACAAAAGGAACAGAATATTATCATGCTGATGAACAACCCTCCCGACTTACTGCAAAATAGCTATTCTTAAAGGATTCTCTCGATGGAGAAGAAAAAGTTCAAAATACTTCATAAGAACTTTTGCAAAATGGCTACCAGTTTGCATCATTTTCCATGTTCACAAATGTCTCTTTCTGAAGAAGACGGAAAAGATTAATTTGGACAGCATTTATGTTCAAAAAGTAGTCCAAACAAAGTTCCTGTGTATTGCCTATACAATAACATCAATACCATACAAGGTAGGGAAACTATAGGGCCTATCAACAAACTGAGCAGGTTACTACGGTAACATTATTAGGATCGGTTCACGCCGATGAAATGAATTAAATAGAAAATGCAAGTATCGTTCTAATCATTTTGAATAACACGATTAAGTTATATGCAAGATTTGTTGCTGATGATCTTAAAGGATTTGAATACGCTGGGGTTGATCCAGTAATATTTCTTAACATATAATTTTCAAAGATTGTTTTACAAATTACAAAGTAAAATAAAGCGATATTCATTTTCAATATCATTTGGATTGCAGTCCACGCATTTTCGCTTAGTTCTGTAAACCATAGGACCAGTCTCAGCTTTCAGCGTATATGAAGACGTCCTCAATCGAGCAAGTTGAATTCAATGATTATTAATTTTGACCTGACCACGATCATTTTCAAAATGAAATGTAGTTTTGAATAATTTGTTGAACATCCGACTTTTTGATATTTACTGAGTTTTTTCATTCAGCAATATAATTGTCTCTGACACACGTTCTAAACGTCGGTAAGAAAAAATGAACATCAACAGAAACAGGGAACAAAACTGCTTCAGCAAAGCCATATTCTGACAATGTTTCTTAAGGTTTTAACCGCTTATCTATTACTTTTACAGGCTCTTTAGTTTGCCATTGAGAGTAATCAGAAGCAGAGAAAAAGATACATTCCAAGACAGGCGTACTCCAAAATAAATTTCTCTTAGTCAAACCGTTTTGCATGTAATGACACTACGCGTGACGTCCCGTTGACGTTGCTAGATATCCAAGCCGCTGGAATAGGAAGGTCCACATCTTAACGGCTTCTTTCTCAGAGGCTGGGCAAGGTAGACACTAATGTTTATTGGTCACGTAATGTTTGCGGCTGACTTACAGCACTAAACGTAACTTTGTTGCTCATGGAAAATTAATAGGGGTCTGCGGTCTGTACTAAATCATCACGACGAATATATATCTCAAGGGCAAACTTCAAAGCTTTGCAGTGCACACACCGTTCAAGACATCTCACCCAGGCTAAAAGAATTACTTCAGCAACTCTATAAAAAAGGTTACTTTGCAGTGTTGGAGGCCGTATCACAGCTGATTTTCACAATGCCAGAAAAGCCCATTATGTTTAACATCAAAGCAACCCTTTTACTCCAAGGTGAAAAAGAAATGCTTAAACACTGTTTTAGTGAGCAGGGCTGATTCACATGAGAGAACCCTTAAAAGAATACCCAATTACTCCCTTTACCGGTCTCCCAATGGCTGCTTGGCTTACCTCTACTCAAGACACAAGATTCTCAATGCTTGTGTTGTGCCTCAGGGTAAGTTCCTGATACAAAAACATCAACGAGTCATAATGGCCTCTACCAGAGATAAATAGAGGTGAGAAGTATGAAATTTTACATTTTCAAACAGTGAGCCACATAGTACATGCTCACTGTTCAATCAGACAGTGAGAAAGGCAACCTAAGAAGGGAAACGGACAGTGAAAATATCATAAGTTTTAACCATCAACTACACAGACATGCTCAACACCTCAGCTAGCGAATCCAGATATATCAGGTTTCAAGTCTAGGTGTTCGAGGATGGACATGAGTAATGGACAGCAAACAAAAATCCCTAAGGCTCTCTATCCCGTATATATGATGCGATATATGAAATTGTTAAAAGAGAGCAACATATTTTGGCTTAATACCTAACCACTGACGCTGACTGGAGATCGGCCAAGGGAGTGGCCGACATGTGGTGGAGGTGGAACCGCAAACAGACCTTACACACATAGGTAAATCCAAGTCAAGAGATAAATAAACCAGAAAAAGTTCATCGAAGCTCTATGTTTGCGGGTAAGGCCGGGCGATAGTAGCCAGCAGGAAAGCACATACAGTGTTGTACTAGAATGTCAAGACAAGGCGCCACTGGATATATTTTCAACTTGTGTGTAAGGACATTGGGGACACTGAGAAAAAATATACTGCTACTCAGAGAGGTGGATTCCACATTTTCACTTAGTGCACTCAAATTTTGAAACCTTTATGCAATGTGATTTCTAAAACAGGTATTCTAAAGACCAGGAATACTAAACATTTATGCTGCAAGATTTAGAATTCTTTACATACGGCCAGATTTCCCTGGAGTGCTTGTATTTTCATCTCTGACATTGCAGAAGTCTTAGGTAGAATAGTTTTTCTAAGCTTTTTTTACTGACACATAATGTTTTCTAAGCTCTTTTGCACCGATATAATATCTTCTAAGCTCTTTTGCACTGACACATAATGTATTCTAAGCTTGTGCTGAGAGACAACTTTTTCTAAGCTCTTTTGCACTGACACACATTGTTTTCTATGCTCATTTGCACTCGAGTGCTTGTATTTTCATCTCGACATTGCAGAATCTTACGTAGAAGAGTTTTTCTAAGCTCTTTTTGCACTGACACGTAATGTTTTCTAACCTATTTTGTATATTGCATAAATCTTAGGTAGAAAACGTTTTCTCAGCTCTTTCCTCCGTGGGGTATCCGATGTGAAAAGAATAGGAACTCAGCCCTGTAAGCAAGCTCGTTTGAAACGTCAACCAACCTAGAGCTCTCCCTTGTTGCCTGTTGAATAGAAAGGCTCAACCAGGGAGCCACCTGTTTGCTGTGGGTTGCGATCCGTATTCTCCGAAGGCTGGATCCTGGTGGCTGAGGGATCACTTTCATCCTTACTTGGAGAGAGACGGGAGGCCGGTTGGGCCCGGTGAGATCAATCGGCTTGGTCACGTCTTACCTGCGTGGTCCCAATTTCGTCCATAACACCACTCTTTACAGAATAGATGTCATTTCTTAAATTTCGTTTTTGGGACTACGAGTGTGGCCGTGGCTCATGGGTCAGTCGATTAATACGTGTATGATGTGTGACCTTATTCAATGGGCGGGAGGTGGAGGAGCTTGTGGTGGGGAATTGGGTTTGCTCATTAAGGCCAGTATACCTTCTGTGGAGTCCGTGATGTGTTTCCTGCTGGTTCAGGCATCACCCTTGCTGGCACTCCGTGGTGGGTGGGAAGCACGCGGGGTGAATTCTCATTATATATCTATTATGTCTTCCCTAAACCTTTTGTCTAACGTATCTAATGTGTCCATCAGGTATCTTCCAAGCCGATTTCGTCAAGTGGTGATAAACAGCGGAAGTTTATCTTGATAATAGATAGGACAGATGGCTGGCTTTCATTGTTATCTCAACCAACGGTGGACAAAAACCGGCAACGAAAATCTACCCATTTATTTTAAAAAAGGCTTTGCAGGGTGCAGTGTCTATACTAAAGACATGAAACAGCTACGATCCGGAGATATTCCCACAGAATGTTCGGGAAATAACAATCAACAAACCTTTTAACTTTTGACAAAATATCTGATATTCCGGTGTTTATATCCCGTTACAATTCTCTGAATAGTTGTCAAGGAATAATACGTGATAGAAATTGAGAAGTTATAGACCTGTCAGCGGAAGAAATCTGCGCATAGTTACAATCACAGGGTGTTACCAGATTGAAGCGCTTCACACCAAAACAAGCTTAATTAAATTAAATTATATATAAATATGTCTTTTGACCTTCAATAGTACCTCTCTACCATTCATAGTATATTTACCTTGGCCCGTATAGGCCTAATCTGGATTCATATATCCCTAACCCAACACGTTGTTTTACGGTTACGGCAAGGTCTAATCTAAAAATAAACTGGTTTGTTACCCATGCGGCACTGAAGGTCATAATGGTTCCGACTCCAGCAGGACAGCTGTGTTGCAATTGCGATGGAGATCACAAGGCCTCCTCTAAGGACTGCCCGTTTTCGTTAAAAAGGCAAATAATCAGTTTAAAAAACAAAAAAAATATATGTTATCAAGAGGCCCGCAAGCTGGCCTCGCTATTTAATACTTTACTGCAGCCTTCGTTTGCTATTGTGGTCAAGCGGGCTACATCCGTAGCAACTCAAACGTCCTTGACTTGGCCCATTGAAGGGACAAACCTAGTTCTATCACTTTCGAACTTTCTGCTCAATATGCCCGGAATTCTTGCTCAACCCAGACCACCTCAGTACAACAAATAAAACCAGTAAATAATGCAGAGCAAACTAACAAACCTGAACCCAATCCCTCGAAACATAATAATGTCAAAAATAAGTCCAAAAACAAACCTCAAAATAATGGTAATAAAACAAATAAATCTAGCGGCCTCACAGAACGTCCGTCTAAGGCCACTAGGGATTATGTACAAACTTTTAATAAGTTTGCATAGTTGGAGGACGTTGGTTCTTCAACACCAGATGCGGACAAGAGATACAGAGCTTCTGGTTGTGACCATTCGTTTTGCATTGTCCGAAACAATCGCATTGTGTTCTCTGTAAACTCCCCCGAACACTTCTTTGTCAGCTTTACAGTTGCATAATTTGAAAGAACAATTACCTAAACCGTTCATAATAATGGGAAATTTTAATTCCCATAACCCATAATAAGGGCAAGACAGTAGAAGATTTTTTGGATTGGTGTTTTACCAATCCGCAGGTTGCTGGCAGACTTTCCCACATACGTCCGGAGGGGAAGCCAGAATGAACATATTTTAAGTTGTATTCTCTGGTGAAGTTAAGAAAGTTTTCTCACCTGGAGTTTATACAACATTTAAACTTACCTCAAGATCTATCACCGTACCTTGGCTCTTCGTAACAATACAACTATACGTTGGAAAGCGAATCCTTTTAGTTACACAAACACCCATGTCAAGTTTTATTCTTGATCTCACGCCTATCAAACTAAGGCGTGTTATTCTAGAACACAAAACGATGTGTGTAATATGTACATGTACAATTCACCTTATTGATTATCGATCACAACTTTCATCGGCGTCTCGAGTCACACCTAAGACCTTGAAAGTCCTCGCTTGGCGTTCAGCATGAAGGGGATAGTGCAACGACTGATTGACCTGTATCAGTATTATGGCTCGGGCGGGGCGCCTTACTTGCCTTCGGTAAGGCGTCTTAGTGAAGCAGCACTAGATTAGAGCGGTGGAAATCCGTCCTGCAACAAGGAGGCACAATACATGCACTCTAAGGATTCCTTCGTGGTCATATGACTGAAAAATTGTTAATTGCGACGTTAAACCCCAAGCACTCGCTCACTCACTCACTCATCGGAGTGTCTGGCAGAATAAACGGATTGGATAAAATGTCTAGCACAGGCTACTTTCACTATTAAAACATACACTTGTTCAGCTTTCATGGGATTTATGATTTGTGACTGGGCTAATCTAGGCCTTAATGAAGGTAGATTTGAAAGTAGTCAACACTGCAAATTGAATGTCTTATTCCTATCATTTTCTCTTCTGCAGCATACTTGTTCAAAAACCTGTTGATTTATCAAGTACCTTCAATGACTGGGTGTTATGTATGACTATTTAACGTCTTCATGTACTGTTAGTCTGCGGACCTTTGTGAAAGCATAACAGGCCCTGTTATATATGTACAGCGCGGACCTGATGGAAAGCACCTTGTTCAATGCTCTGTTTATTTAACTGGCTGTTCATTGGCTGTTAAACTCTGTGTTTACAAATAGTTGAATCCACCTGGCACGTATATAAGCCGTGTTTTCTGTGCAGAGGGGAGGTTTTTTTGCTACATCCACTGGGAGCCAGGACAGTGTGCGACGCTCTCGTATCGAGTCCATTATTTTGGTATGAGCTGGTGATGCCAGTTTCATTTGGGAGGACAAATTTTTATGCCGGCACCGTTTGTGTACCACAGTAGTACTGATGTCTGGTTTATGTGAATTTCTGCGGAAGTCACGTTTATTGGTGTTCGGATCTTTATTATGATTATACAGTGTTGACTGTGTAATTTGTTTAACACGCTGACCTCACCTGACCGACAAGGTCGTCAAGGACTCTAAACTGAAGTTTTCAGTTTTGCAGAGGACGTTCGTTCTGCCACAAGGTGACATTACTCTACGTCTCTGAACGGCTCGTTTGTGAGCTTCTGCGGGCGCTGTGACTGTTCTAAAGTGGATTATACCTCCATGCCTGTATTTACCCTGTGTTGTGCTCTGCGGGTGTGACGTCATTTAAAGGCTTGACTGTTCCAGTTCTGTGTAACCTGTGTACTGTGTTCGCGTTCGCTAACCTGGCGAAGTACCTGTCTGGGACAATTTGTGACTTGTGTGAATTGTGTGTTTATCCCATGGTCTTTACGTTGGATCTCCTGGAACACGTTCCTTGGGATGCAAAGGTGAACTGGAAACTTTTAAAGACTGGTAATACTGATGTGTATGTTTTTTATGTTGTTGTTGTTGAACTGTCTGTAAAACTGTACGTCTCATTTTATATATAAAGCATTGTTTACATTGTAATATTGAGTCACTGAGTCTGTTTTCTGTTGCTGTTTTCAATACCGTAACACTGGGCTAGTCCTCGCATTAAAGAGTGCCAATATTTGGCAGTGTTACCTTTTCTGAGTGTTTGTCGTTGTTAATGCATCTAATAAAATGCCTGGCATGGGCCTTGGGCAACATTTTGTTCAGGATTTATCCGATATTCCAATTTTTGAGCTAGCCAAATTGTTACAGATGACACTGGAGACAACTCTCTTCGAGCGCCTGGCGGGTTGAACGCAGCCGATAAAATGTCAGAAGTATACATTAGCGTTTGATTCAAGTTTAATCTGATAAATTCGATGGTAGAGCTAGTCCATATTAGGATAACGGGGCGTGGTTATTGTGCAAGGCAAATGCGGGTTTATAAGTTATAGGCCGTACGAATGTGGGTCAACTGATCTAATGAGTAGTACTGAGTCACACTGACTTGTAGTATTAAACGATGGTCCCTTTGAATTGTTTTAATGTGATTGTATGTTAAATGTGATGACAACACAGCATTTTGAATAACATCACAGCATATTCTTTACATAATTCTGCTTAAGCCATAGTGCCATTGGCCGTGTACTTTCCTTCTATTTGTGCATTTACACGAAAATTTACAAAAGGCCATATTTCACTGGTATCGTGTGACCATTTGCCAGCTTTCACACTGTTATCGCTGCTCTGGTTTTACTCTCCACGCAGTTCGTCTGTATTACACTACATACAATATAAACCATGGGGTGGTCTCAAATACCCACCGTACAAACATTATTTTTAAGTGTTTTTTTCTCTATAAAGGAAAATCGAAAAAAATAAATGTGAAGACCACATATACAATTTATTTTTTGCGCTCGTTCATCTGAACATGGTGTCATTTTTCTGCCATTTGTCTTGCCAAAACCAGCCAGTGACCTGCGTGAGCAGGCTTAAGATTGGCGTAAAAAATTCTAATTTAATGTTATTGGAACCACCAACTAATGACCGTTTCGGCAGTAATGGAGTTGGTGTTTTAGTGTGCATCTAGCTTTCTAAGAGAAACTCAAGGTATACCGAGTTCTGGCATAGCATAACATTTTTCTCAGCTTCATACCGCAACCGCGGTCTTCCTTCCACCTTTTTTTCCCAGAACTGATCCTGTGCAGCCTTCCCTGTCATTTAATTTAATTTAGACTTTGCAAATTGCGTTTTGCAATTTGCTTGCAGATTTTACCAGTCCGCCAGCTGTTTTTACTCGCCACGGACAGGGCCTATGCTAAATTTGAGCCCTGGCGTTATCCACAAGAAACATTTTTTTTTAAATCATGGCCTGGCCGAATCACTGGAAATGCGATCATTTTGTATCAAATTGTTAAAAGCAGACAACACTAAAATTGTATTGTAAAAGAAAAAAACATAACTTGATAGGTATTTTGAACTACGTATTGTGCTTCACAATAACAATGCCCTGGGTGAATTAACATACCCAAATATTAGAAAACCCTCTGAACATACTAATATACACCGCGGCAGGACCCCTTGCAGCTAGATGGTAAATAGTCCAACCTGTCTTCCAGGCAGATTGCCAATCTGCTGATAGTGTCAGACCGCTTGTGAACTGACGCAAGGGCTTCCCTGGTATGCGGTTGAAGTTGTTATGTAACAAGTGTAGATGTTGAAACAGGCCAAGTTAAAGTATTCATTGCTAACCATCAGCTTACTGCATATCGTTAGATACTCAGGATAATATACTTTATATTTCCGCCTAATGTTAGTAATTGAAACAAGTTTTGTCTTGTAAATTATATCGTGAATATATCACAGTTTCTTATATAATAGACCTTTATTACGAAACCATACAGTTTTCACTTTGTCCAGCTCACCACGCAGAATCAGTATGCTGACTGACAGCTGGGTGAATCATCCGTACAGGCAGTTCGAAAGAGTAAACCACACGATATTCTGAGACAACTGCAATAGAAACCTAACACGTGGTACTTTGACTCGAGCTAACAATTAATGTGGTCACCACGTATTTCACCACTGAACATTCATTGGAGGAATACCATGAATCATCTGTGTAGATTTACTATAATATGTTTACACATACCTAATATATAGCTAGACTAATGATCCTATTTGAGACAATGGTTTTAAGGCACGCATGTTACCAGGTATTAATAAGGACCTGACGACTCTTCTTCACAGAGCCGTGGACACTGCGCAGTTTATTCACAGCGCTAAGAAGTGTTGCCATCACAGTTTGACAACTCAACTGTAATGACCATTATATACGAAAATAAATAATTCTGTGTATTTGTATCTTAAATTTCTCAGTGTAGTAGACAAAATGTTACAAGTGTATTTTTTGTAATTTTGCTATTTACATTATATGTTGTTACTATAGTCTATTTCTTTCAAGGTGTGTAACGCTCGTCATTTTCGAACTGTAATACCGCTTAACGTGGGGCTAGGGGCTGTAAAGGCAGCCATGCTCATTGCATCTGCATGATGCCTTTATGAACAGTTTGAACTTTGAACTTTGATATGGAATTCATGCCTGGAATATCAAGTGTCTGCCCGGCATTATTGAAAACTGATGACCGCTTCTCTCTTGTGTGTTACCGGCTTTATTTCCTATTTGTATAATTTCTTACATACCTTTGCCTTTGGGAGCTGGTGTTAAACGTTGTTTTTGGAAATGGATCTTGCGATTATCGACTTGCAACGCCCTTTGCGGACAACGAATGGTATTCGATTGTTGGACATGACGCTTATATTTGTAGCCACTCACCCATATTCAGCTGTCTGTAAAATCAGTCATACTCTGTACCAAAATTATCAGTAGTCAGTGACACATAACAACACAAGCTCTACACATGGATATAGTTGAGGGTCATGTTCTTGCTTGGAAAATGAAGTAAGAGTTTAGTTCAATGTTAAACTGCATAAGCTCGGTTTCGACAGCAAGAACGAATTGCCTCAGGTGACTAAACCCTGTTTCTGACACTGCCATATTTGAAATTGGCATGTTTTATTATAATACAACCTTAATAAATGAAGTTTATTTTATCCCTTGTAGTATTTGATCTCACTATAGGTGTAGAGATGCATGTTAGAAAATTAAAGGGATGTAGTCTGTTCTCAGAGACAGTAGCGTTGGCTATGTTATTGCGTGGAGTTTGTGCTAAGCGTTTGTTGGTGCAGTTCTTTCGGTTGAACTTAAGGCCTTGTGCTCCCGGTCTAGCATGCTGAACTCGCTTTAATGCAGACAACTTTGAACGAAAGTAGTTCACGAAATATTTGAATTACAACTTCATACAGAGTCCTCCCAGGTACTAAAGTATTTGTGAGGCTGTAATTTTTTGTGGCTTTCAGATGTAATAATATTACAAGTATACATGAGAAAAAATGGGCCAAAATTAAGTCAATTTATGATACAAAATGATTACGAATATATGTTACATCCGCTGATTTCCACGTTCGTCTTTTCATTATTATGTTATTCAAAAGAACCCAACATAAATAATTAAAAAACGGCGATAATGGCCAACCTAATTCATTGATATCCTTAGACCTGAAGCCTTATCCAAAACAGTCTCCAAGACACGGTATTGGATAACAATCATGTGGATTAAGCTTGAGCTTTTTAATGGTATGCGTTATTTGGATTTCATTATCTTGCGTTTGCCATGCTGCCGGTCGTTAAAGTAATATACTTTCAAAAATTTATAGATCATTTGGCCAACTGCCTCTCTTTATATTTCTTTATTTTGTGGTATTTGTGTCAAATATTGATTCTGTGTTGACATATCGCTCATCCGACAGTATTAATCTATCATTTATCTGATGATTTTCTCGAGCGTATGATGGAATGACAGGTATAGATAAGGATCTGGCGACTCAGACTCTTGAGCACAGATCCGACGACACGGCGCAGCTTATTCACCACATACAGTTTGATAATAACTCGACTGTGCATGAACAAGCATATACGAAATAAAGAATTGTTTATAATTTTCTTATTTACATTATATCTTGTTACTAGATGCCTTGCATGCTCCTCTTGATGGAAACTCCGAAAAAGATGAGAGATATCTCTATGATGGGCGGAACCAAGGTGGTTTTCCATGCTCGAGTTTTGTAGACCTGACAAACGCTGTGTCCCTGTGGATTTGTTGAAAACAGAAGGCATTCAATAAAACATGTGTGGCAAATCATCATTACCAACGGAAATAGCTCATCGCCAACCTTGATCAAAATTGTAAGCTAAAAATCGATCTGGCGTTGATTATTTTACTCATTCAGAGTTTCTAGTATATGGATTGTCCTGAATCTCAATATACGTGAAAGTAGATGCGAAAAGTCAGTTTCAAGTTGTGTAAAAACAGATTGGGTTTTTACATCTGCTACTAAAATAAAAGACAACATTTTCACTAAACATTTATCGTGTGTTTCCCCGTGTTTTGCCCGGTTTCCTCCCACCAAAATGCTTGCGGTCGTCGTATAAGTGAAATGTTCTTGAGTAAGGCGTAAAACACCAATCAGTCAAGACTTGCAGCATAGAAGAGACTTTCTTCATACTTGAAAAGGACAGTAATAAGTATGAACACAACTTATCATCAGCGGTGAAAGGCAGTTTATGTCTAAAATATTAATTCCAATAATTCTAGAGATTTACATGCGATCCTACAGCATCCTTGAAAGCCTGTTTGCAACAAAAGTCTGAAAACGTTTATCCTGGCTGTTGATGTAACGGGAAACTATTTCACTGTCCGTTCAAAACGTCGAGCTCCTGGTGAAATGCACCATGTATTTTAGTATCGAGAACAGCAGCCGTTAGCTCAAGCCGAGGAACAGTGAACGTGCAGGGTACAGTGAACGTGCCCTTCCCGTCCTTAAATCGGATGTAACTCGCAACCCCGTATCCTTCATTGCTGGCGTCACAGAAGTAATGGAGTTCAGAGGTGATCTCTAAGCTCGCTGGAAGAAGACAACACGGTACGCTGAAATGTTCCAGTTTAGGAAGATTGTCTAACCATACGTTCCAACTAAATGAAGCGGATTCCTCCAGCGGACTAACCCATGCCTTGCCTTTCTTCGTCTCGCTTTGGAAAATTCGCTTTGCAAGAAGAATGTAGGGGCTGACGAACCCCAACGATTCATTGACAGAGCTCATAATGCTAAGTATACCTCGTCGTAAATCAAGAATATTTCACTTATACGACGGCGGCCAGCATTATGGTGGGTGGAAACCGGGCACAGCCCGGGGGAAACCCACGACCATCCGCAGGTTGTTGGCAGACCTTCCCACTTACGGCCGTCTAACTCTCTAGCTCTTTAGCCCACTGGTATAGACTGCAATACCGACATATCGTTGCTGATCCATTTATCGAGCCGAAATCCTCCTTTGTTCAGGGGGCTACACAGATTTCTCTCCAATTCCATGCCTTCGGTTGGAGTCGAGAGAGACTTGAGGCAGTCTTCGACGTAAAAGTTCTTATGAACAATTTTGGAGACATCTGGATCATACTGTTCTTGAAGAGTATCCGCTATTAGCTTCAGTGCAAAGTTGACGCAATTTGGACTCCATACTCCTCCGAAGTGGTGCACCGTCATCCTGTAAACTTCTATTTGTCCGAGTTGATTTCTGTGTCAGGAACCCTTTCACCATAGCCCTTTGTTATCAGACCATGGATATCCGATTGGTACTTGGCTGACTTCTCTGCATCTTTTAAGAGTTTCGGTCCTAGTGTGAGGTGGCTCTCCGGGACGAGGTAATTATTCGAGAGATTAGGATTAGGAGTCAAGTCACGAATATGAAACGGTATTCTCACTTGGTAATGTCCATCTTCTAAGGTGTAAGTTGATTTCCACAAGCTGATGACTCTCCTATCGTTCTTCGACATAGTCTGATTCTTGTCTGGCGTATCCGGACAGGTATCCAATTTCTAGAAGTTCACAACCTGACTACTAAGCTCCACGTCGGCCTGCATACAGCTCGAGGCAGCAGCAATGCCTCTACTACTGGCATGAGTGGGTCCATTCAACGCCCAGTCTAGAATAGTTAAGGCATCATTACCCGTTCTGATGTTGATGGGAGTCTGCGCTTCTGGAACATCCTGTCCAATAACAATGCACACCTTGGAATGGCCTGGTCGGGCTGGGAATGGAATGTCAGTTAAATGCGTTCATCTCTGTATATATTTCCGATGTGCAACGTTTTCCTTCAACGGTTGGGAGATGCGAGTTGCAAAACTTTTGGAAGGAACAGAGACTGCCTCCCACTGCCGTCAGTTAGCTGAAGTGATGCTGTAATAACTTCGGATTTGCTGTCCTCTTTCTCCAGCGTGGTAAGTGATAGATATAGCTGTCCGATGTGTTTATTACCTTAAAGAGGACCACTCAACAGCCGGGAGTGACTCCTGTTACAACCTTTCACTGAGCAGGGACTGTCCTTGTTGCAGTTGTTCGATCAGTGTTTGGGAGAAAAGCATTTAAAACATAGTTTTCGTCCTTTGACGAAGTCAAACCTCTTCTCAGGTGATTGGTAAAATGAGTCACATCTTTTAGCAAGGGATGAAACCTACTGCGAAAGTGACAGGCAAGCATTCCAGGTTGGGCATCTTGGCCAACAGCCTGAACATTGAAAACTGCTCCTTTGCACTTGGAGAAAGTGGGCCCCTGGCTTGCTACCTTGCCGTGAGGAACTTTAGTGCTGAACATTCCGTTAAAGACGGGGTCGGTGGCTTCCTGAGATGCTATCTCGATAAAGCCAACCAGTTGAGAGATGTCTGAATAGTTTCCCTGTTCTCGAAGACATCTGACAGTGAGCTTCCGCTATTGGCTCTGCAGGAAGGACGGTAACCTCAATATGATTTGAGCCATTTTGATGTGCTTGTCAATCTCACACAAACGACACATAGCGCTCAAAGTCAAAAGGCAACTCCAAACGTCATCTGCAAACTTTCTAAGTGCTTGTCTATTATTCGGCTTGTGGCATTCACCTTGAGTGACCTTGTTAACCCAGGCTTCTGATATTATAAACTGGTTTCCAAATCTCTGAAACAGCAGAAGCTTAGCTTCATTGTAACCTTCTGTAGGTTCCATTATGGCACAACAGCTGATTAATTCCCTTGCCTTGCCACTGCAGTATTGGAACAGCCGATTGAGTTTCCCAGTGTCAGAAAGGTCCGTCTGATCCACACAGCTTTCGAATGATCTGATGAATGTCCAGTACATTAATGGGTCAACGTAAAATGTTACCAGCTCAGCTCGGGGCCCATGTATGGCATCTAACATAGCCTGCTGTTATTGAATGAACTGATGATCAGACTGCAAAGGGCGAATTAAATGTTGGCCATGGGTAAAATGTTCTTGAACCGTAGGCCCGGAATGTCCAGTATGCGGCGATTTCCGTGTACTAGGCTGAGTATGAAGTAAATTATCATCCCTAGGTTCGCCTTCGAATATGTAGGAAAATTGACCTGAGCTCATACTCAGCCTAGTACAATAGTTCAAGAAATTTCTTGAACTATTGTTTTCAATAGGACTTACAAATGTGCCTATAAACCTTGCAAATATGTATTACTATTTATATATGAATTAACTTGTAACTAGACAGATAGTGATGAGGAACCATCATAAGTTTTCCTTTTTCATTTCAAATCCAGTACAAAAATCTCTCGCCAAGCTAAACAGTGTGTTTTGACCTTCTACACAGGCGCTATGTTGTGCGCGGGCCGGTTTAATCACTGTCGGCTAAATGATACAGCAATGTACAGCATTTCCATTTACTTGCACTTTTGCACAATAAACACTAAACATGTTTACTGTTTAAATGTGTGATCGCCGGAAGTAGGTTTCTTTTTTCTTCTTTCACACTAGTCGGAAAACCAGTTTTACGTTAATGTTAACACGTTTTTATGATAAAAAAGAACGGACAGAGGGTGAAATTATATGCTGTTTATAGGACATTATAGGCTGTCTACATTTTAGACAATTAAGACATTTTCTTAGGCGTACTTAAGATCACAATCGCGTGCCATGTAGCGAGAGAACTTTATTACTGTCTGAAGTGAAACGATTTGGGAACAAAACTAAGTGTGTGGTTCTTGGCTGCATGGTTAAAACTATGACTATAACATTGAAACACGTCACTGAATTGGCTGTCAAGGTTCCATAAAAGTACAATTCAAATACCAGTATGCTGAGGAAAATGTATTTGTTTAGGCATCACTCCCAATCCTCTCTCTTTCCCCGAAAAAGTGCTTCTACTCAAAGACTTCTAAATTCAGCCGACAGTCATGTTAACCCACACTTCATGCACACCATTGTGGTATTCGTAATGAAGTCTTTAATTTGTTCAAATTAAAACATACCCAACGATCAACAAAATTAAGTTTGCCCTGCCCACAGAAGACAACAAAATTATTCCACGTTCTCCTACATATTGTTGTGTAATTACAGCTTTTTATTACGTATCCAGAATTTTGGTACTATTCTGTGGTCGCGTTGTGGACCATTTGTAGACACAGTCCTACATGTACGCTTAGGGAATCCACTGGAAACATTTTACATAATTCCACGCGTTACTACGTACGTGTACATTCTGTAGCAAATTAGATGTACTTTGGAGCTGGGAAACCACACAATACTTCGAATACAGCCCTAAGGCAGTTAGCCTTCTGTGTAATAACAGCCTATTTACGATCTCTTCTTCTTATATCATACTGCATTTTGTCTGCTGGTGACGTGCCCGGGAGATGCCCCGAAAAGCCTTGACTTACCGCGCAGAAGGGTTTTGTGTGCACCGCTATCCAACGATTGACGTGTCTTTGGTGCTTGCAACTCGAGAGGTTTGCGAAAACAAACTAATATTGTGCTGTCGCTTTGCGACCTATGTCACAGGAACATGGATGAAATCTTCACTCAGGATTTCGTCTGTGTTCTTCTATCCCTGGACGAGTGTATCGGGCTTACGTTTCGCCAGAGAGGTCCCTGGTTTTCACGCTGTTATCGGCTTCCAGCGATTAACTCTCGATACACACATGTGCATGCACATTTCGTGGATTTACTGTGTATATTTGTTTTCCCTCCAAATATACGGTTTTTTTAGATGTTGTGTTATTCAAATAAATGTGTTGGAATTTAGCTGAGTGTGTTTTTTATGGATTGCCAGATTCATCAAAGCCTGAGAGTTTACGAGCCTTTCTGTTAGGTATTTAAGTGTACTGTCTGTCGGTGAAGAATTGTGACAGGAGCTTTTATATATACCTGTGCAAGCGGGGCCGAGTATATATTAACCCAGTATGGACATTTATGACAAAATTAGGGCCGGCGATAACATCGTTATACATTTATAACAAAGTACCAGTCCACATGTCGCTGCATGGTAACACATTGTATAGCTAAGATCATCCAGATAAAACGTCACAAAATGATTCACCGGACAAGGGACATACCTCCAAATGGCAACTTAATCAGAAATCAGATTTTCTCAACCGGATCTCTCCTCTTTAGGATTCAGATAACGGGTATTGGCAAATATCGGATTCAAATCACAACCGAAAATACTTGTAAAGAATTAAAGGGGAAGAAAACTTGAAAGAATGACACTATAGGCTGAAAAGGGCACATTTTTTTATCTGTTGGTGCTTGCTGCATAATTTTGCGATTTTTCCTCGCCATACACGTAAAGCCTGTAAACGGCAAAGCTGGCATAAATCGCTAATCCATCGCGTTTTCCATCTTTAACACCCTGTAATTTATGCTCGGGGTGTGTTGCCTCTCAGCCAATGAGAGTCGTTAAAACTGCCGGCTTGTTCGTGTAAACTCGGAACCTACGTCCTACTTTCCGGTTTTTCGATCGTCAAGCGGAAAATGATGCACTTCGACAGTTTCCGACAGCAATTCTCCTCCTAACACAGAAGACGTCAGGACTAGTTCTTAGGCAAAATGGAGTCGCCCACAACGGATGTTTATCTTCTCTTTTAACTAGATCTCTGATTATATCGAACATAACACAATTTGAGCAGTATCTGATAACCGCCATTGTAAATCCCTCAGATATTAATAGTGCTACAAAAGCTTATCAGGTCATCTAAACATCATTTAATCGAAAGTAATTTAAAGACTTCCTGCCAGTACATCTATAAACCAACTACTAAAAGTTCACCTTTTATTCATAACACTAACAACACCATTGCAGTAAGGACGTGTCTGATCCTATAACCGTAACCAACAGCTGTTAACATTGACTTCACAAGTACATTTAGCGATACATTTTAGCGATAATGTTTAAGTGTCATAAAGTACTCCTTATTCCCCATACTTCAAACATACTGATGCACGGTAATAAATGTAACTGCTGAATTCACCGCACTCTGTTCTCTATCAGCAATCTTTATAACCGAATGAAATTTCGTGACTGTGATGGAGAAATTATCTGACTTTTATATACTTGGCAAACATTTTTTTCGAAGATTCCCACGTTTAGAAAGTTTGTTTTAGTTTGTAATCACATTCAGTGAATTGCTTTAATATCTTTCATCCTTATAAAGTGTTGTAGGTTAAACTCACGTCACAAGCTGTTTCCAAACATAGACGACGTCGCTGACCAAAACAAAAAGCAAAGAAATCTAAATTACCATGTTTCATTAAATGGGCCATATATGAATTAGTTTTCAGGTCTGCAATAAGCCTTTGTTTTTTGCTCAGGATCGAACTCATGACGATATGTTTTGGTACGCGCGTTATAATGAACAACAGAACATTTGCTTTTCAAAAGATAGCACCCCTCTGTAAATGAAACTACAGAGATCAGAGTGTGGAACACATACTCTGATGTCTTCTTAAACGTTGTTGATTTGACAGACTTTTGTATAACATTCCTAAGTATTTTAGAGAAGCGAGTCTCTTGGCCTCCAACCCTCACCTGAAAATTTTTCTGCCCCAGCCAGGGCGACACAATATAGCTCTGCGAGAAGGCAGTCATATGCAGTGACTGGTTTTCATGTCTCTTGACGGTAGGGGGTAATAAATTTTAAAATCAGAAAATTTGAGAAACTTTAGCCTACGATATTAATGAATAGACTAAGAGCATTATATTCTGTTGGAAGAGCCTCTGTACCCGAAGTAGCTCGCCAGCGCGGCGCTGGGACCTAGGAACATTTCACCAATGCAGTCGTTGTGAGTTCGAGTCCATCTCATGCTGGCTTCCTCTCTCAAAGTACCTGGAAACACTAAAAAAATTAATCTGTTAATTTTAACAGAAAATCTGTTGTCTGAGTGATGTTAGAATGTATTCTTATATTGCATTGTTCTGTTAAAGGCAAACAAAACACTAAAATGAAGTATGCATCAGGTGAAAGGCCATTAAAAGCTGTCAAGCAAACTAGTTCAACTCAGTAAAATATATTTAAACATTTTTATGTGATATATTACGCAAGATCCATTTCCAAAACAACGTTTATAACACTAGCTCCCAAAGACAAAGGTATGTAAGAAATTATACAAATAGGAAATAAAGCCGGTAACACACAAGAGAGAAGCGGTCATCAGTTTTCAATAATGCCGGGCAGACACTTGATATTCCAGGCATGAATTCCATATCAAAGTTCAAATTCGTAGTCCATGAATGAGTCCCAGGTCAAATAACAATTAAACAAGGTAACGCTTTGCGCTTTGATTGCTACTGTAGTGAGGTTCCCCCGCCCTCTATCCGGTTTCCGCCAACCATGATGCTGTCCGCCGTCGTATAAGTAAAATGTTCTTTAGTACGAAGTAAAACACCAGTCAAGCAAATAAATATATTTTGTTGGATACCAAGTCATATTTGGTATCCATGGAAACACAGTCGTAGAAAGAGATCCTAAATCTGCACTCCATAAACCCATATCGAAATATGAAGTCCCGTAATCCGATTTTCCATGCAATATTCTTAAGTGCATTCATCGACTTAGACAAGGTGAATAGAACTTTCTACTCTATGCACAATAAACTGCATGAAATTAATTCTTATACTCACGGTGCATGTCTCGACGAGACCAAGTAGTTTTAACGACATGTCGTATTTGGCATTCTTCTTTTACACACACTTTTATTCTTGATGGGGTGTGTTGGCAGTGATGCCTAGTACTGTATCAAAAATATCCTTGTTGACCGTAGAATTTTCGCTGACGAGGCTGTCATTAAATATTTTTGAAGGTCATTTGCCTATATCATAAAATATATAAACTGAACAAAAATATAAACTCAACACCAAATACTTTGATAAAATTAACTGTGATATCAAATTCCTTTAAATACAGTTTTTCAGGCGGACATAAAATGGACTCTTAGCAATACAGTGCCATAACTGATGAAAACGGACAGCTGAAGGTAACGCTGAAGCAGGTTAGGAAACACGGACGGGGTGAGTTTGGGAAATTCCACACTTCAGTACTCAGTATATCAGTCGTTTGCCTGCTGCAATGCTATACATCATAGACGCATGAACCTGATGAAATTGTCGGTTGTGACTTGCGGAATGTTTTCTCATTCCTGTGTGAGGGCCAAAAGCAACTCGGCGAGCAGCCCGGTAGAGGATATCTCACAGGACCTAATTAGTACTTCCTTTTCTTGGGAGAGTTTCTAATTCTGTGTATTTTAGGGTGTACAGTCTTTTTTTTCAGCAACCCTGCCATTTTTGGTGTACAGGTGCATGCTTGGTATCAAAGTGATGTAAATTGTCTAAGCGTTGGGCAGGTATGAGATTTAATGCTGAAAGTTTAAATTCTGGGCGAGGGGGCACAAGGAGGCAAGTAGGGATGAGGCTGCGAGTGATGTGCCCTGGGCGTTGCTAGGCACCCCTCCCAGATGCCGGCACGGAAAGGTCCAGATTTTGACAATCAAATTATGTCAAGATTTTTATGGCCGCTTTCTCACAGGCTGGGAAAGCTTATTAGCCACGGAATGTTTTGGACTAAGCTACAGCGCTAAACGTTAACATTGTCGCTTATGGAAAATTAATGGGGGGTCTGAGACCAGGTGTTCAATTGGGGACAGATCAGGTGAATACGCTGGCCAGTCGAGCACTTGAGTGATTTCGGCCTGTAGAAATGCTCTGCATACAGCAGCAATATGGGGACGGGCATTGTCGTGCTTCAAAGTTACCCCATGGCTCCGGACCAATAGGACGACTACTGGGCGCAGGATAATGAATTTCATCACGGTATCCTACCGCATTCAAGTTACCGTCGATTAAAGGAAGTTGAGTGGTTATTATGGAGCCCGACTGTTTCACTAGTATGACAGTGGCTGGCCTGAAACGGACACACAGGTGGAGGAGGCGAATATTATGGTCTTGGTCGGGGGTCGTTACACGAGGTCGGCGGGTGTGCGGGCGATTAGCGTCGTGAGGAATTCTTCATGATGTCTTCTGAGCCGTAGCAGTTATGACATGATAGCCTTATGACAGAACCTGTGCTGTACGGGTGGCCTTTTGTACACCTGAGGGTATGGGGTGCCAGGGAAGACCTTACAGATTTCTAAATACTGCAGCTAGGGCCACATCTGTCTGAATGGCCAACATGGTGAATAGGCTTGAAATCGACAACACTTTGGTTTTGGAGATTGGAATGTACACAGGTGTAGGGTTTTGCTCTAGGCAATCCTCCAGTACAATACAGAAAAAATCACAGCAGTATGTTGCGAAATATTGCAATAACAAAAGTGTTGCGTTTATATTTTTGTTCAGTATAGTTGTTCGTTATGTATCAGTGTACTTTTCTAGATAATACTATAAAGCACTTAATTTTTTAAAGAATTTACCGCGAAAAATATCCAATATTGAATAATATATTACAGGTAGTAGTAATAATGAAATGAAATCTTTGCCAGGGTGTTGGAAGTTGCGCTGAGAGAGCTCGACGGGCCAACTAAATTTTTTAACAGCCGGGAAGGGAATTTATGGTTTAAATATATACAAACTCTGGTGCTAAGGCTTCGTGGGTAAAAAACAAAGAGGGAATAAATTTAATTTATCTTTAGTTTGGTAAAGTGAAAGAAAAGTTAATACCAGCAGGTGCTGGCTTCTAATGAATGTAACACCTGTTTGAGTGCTGCTCACGGTAGGTGCGAAAGAAATCTTCTTACGTAGTGATAGTCTAACTCCCATTTTTTAATCTCTGATCCAGATCACGAGGATTAGCGACATCGCATTAAACAAAGGAGGATTAAGCCACCTGTGATGATATCTGTTTGACGTGCCTGAATAATTTCAGCCATATTATATCTTGGTAAACTTAAGGGCAAAAATAATAAAGCAAAAATCCGGCATTTAAAGGATGGAGATAATATATTAACCTCTCCATGTAATAAAGCAAATAAATTAGCCAAAACAATTTCCAAGAAATCTTCTGATGAGAATTATACTTCAGAATTCCAGCATATTAAAAACAGAATGGAGAAAATTAAATTGCCCTTTTCTTCTAAAAATTTATAATCTAAAAAACGATTATAATCGTCTTTTTAATATCGATGAACTTAAAACTGCATTTAAAAAAGGCACACGATACTGCATGTGGTCCAGATAACGTATATTATAAGTTTCTGAACCATTTATTACCGAAGCCAATTGAGATTCTCTTAGACTTGGTTAATGATATTTGGATAACTGGTAATTTTCCACCGTCATGGAGGGAGGCGTGTATTATCCCGGTTCCTAAACCGGGTACGGATCATACTGATCCAAATAATTACCGTCCCATAGCTCTTACCAGCTGCGTCTGTAAGACTATGGAACGGATGATAAACGATAAACTTGTGTGGTTTCTTGAAACAAACAAGCTTTTATCTAATATTCAATGTGGTTTTCGTCAAGGTCGATCTACTTTAGATCACCTTGTTCGATTTGACACTTTTATTCGTGACGGTTTTGTTAATAATGAACATGTGGTGTCCATATTTTTCGACCTTTAAAAGACCTACGACACCACATGGAAATATGGAATTTTAAAAGACATTTCTGATATGGGATTAAAGGGTCGCTTACCTTTATTTACATCTCAATTTTTATCTGATCGTCAGTTTAAGGTAAGGGTGGGGTCCATCGGGCGGCAACTGCAGCTTTGTCTCAATAATATCGAGAAATGGGCAGTGGCCAATGGTTTTAGATTTTCTACGTCTAAAACCGTCGGTATGCAATTTTGTAATAAACGGAAACTTCATCTAGACCCCGAGCTTAAATTTTATGGTAAATCAGTAAAGATTGTTGGAAAAAAAATTTTTTAGGAGTTATATTTTATAAGAAATTATCTTTTATACCTCATATTAAAAGAGGCCTCCGTGGCTCAGTTGGTTAGCGCGCTAGCGCAGCGTAATGACCCAGGAGTCTCTCACCAATGCGGTCGCTGTGAGTCCAAGTCCAGCTCATGCTGGCTTCCTCTCCGGCCGTATGTGGGAAGATCGGCCAGCAACCTGCGGATGGTCGTGTGTTTCCCCCGGGCTGTGCCCGGTTTCCACCCGCCATAATGCTGGCCGCCGTCGTATAAGTGAAATATTCTTGAGTACGGCGTAAAACACCAATCAAAAAAAAAAAATCATATTAAAATGCTTAAAGCTAAATGTACAAAGGGTCTCCATATAATTAAGGCCGTGTCAAGCACCCATTGGGTTGCTGACCGATCCATTTTACTTAATTTATATCGTTCTCTGATGAGGTCTAAATTGGACTATGGATCGATCATTTACGGTTCCGCTAGGAAATCATATTTCAAAATCCTGGATCCAGTCCATCACCAAGGTCTGAGGCTCAGCCCTGATGCTATTAGAACCTCCCCAGTAGAGAGTTTATACATAGAGGCTAACGAGCCTTCTTTACATCACAGGCGTATAAAACTGAGCCCTCAATGTGCTACAAAGCTTAAAGCTCATCCAACAAACCCAGCCTACGACTGTCTTGTCAATCCATTATATGTAGACAAATATACTAAATGTCTTAACAAGATCCCTTCGTTCGGTATTCGTGTTAAATATAAGCGTCAAGTCCGGCATTCATATACCATTCGTAGTCCGTGAAGGGCATTCCAAGTCGATAATCGCAAGATCCAGTGCCAAAACAACGTTTAACACTAACTCCCAAAAACAAAGGTATGTAAGAAATTATACAAATAAGGACCATACTGTGTAGGCCAACATTGAACGTGGGGACATAGCTCCGGTTTCTTTTACGGAGTCTCCTCCATGGCTTCTTCCACAGCCTAATTTGATATTCGATCTAAGCAAATATAATAAATTAAATACAAATTCTCTTATAATTCAGCAAGGCTGAGTTGCGGCTGCGTAACAAATTTAAAAATCCACTAATACTGGAAATGTTAGCCTTACGGGGAAAACTAATTAAAAGAGGTAAAGATATCATATTCTGTTAGAAACCGAGTCATATTGGTATCCATGGAAACACAGTCGTGGACAGGGAGGCAAAGGCTGCCCTAAATAAATCCATATCAACAAAAGTTACAATTCCTTATACTGAGGTGAAAACTAATATTCTCAAATATATTCGTCGCATTTGGCAGGGTGAATGGGACTTGCAGGTCCATAATAAATTGCATGCTATTCAATATTTATACTAACGAAAAGTCTCGCAGAGACCAAGTAGTTTTGACAAGATGAAGTATTGGCCATTCTCGTCTAACACACAATTTTATCCTGGATGGGAGCAGTGCTCCCGAGTGTGTTGGATGTGATGCCCAATATGGCATCAAACATATCCTGGTTGACTGTGGACTTTTACCATGTTTGGCAAAGATTCTACACAGTCAACTCTATATATGATTTATTTGACAGCATTGATGGCGATGTTGTCTTAAATTATTTGAGGGTCATTGGCCTATATCATAAAATATAAATTTAATTGACTTAAATATTTATAGATCAAAAGTTATATACATATAGATTTCTAGATATACTATTTTGTAAATATGCTGGTTTTCGAGTTTTAACTGTTTTGGTTTTTCTTATCTGATCAATA